>NC_134483.1:171855535-172043035 GCF_040206685.1 Ascaphus truei
CAATTTCCAAACAGCTCAAACAATTGTTTTTAATCCTTCACACTCATCCATGCACTACAGATAGACCAATTCAGTTGCATCTCACCCCCCCCCCCCCTAGCCCCCCTCACAAAGCCAAGCAAAAGGCATTTGACTCGTTATCAACACCTTCCCCGGGCCATAGACCTGGTTGCTAAAGCATGTGCATGGCTGCTAAGTCCTGCATTCTGATTTGTCTAGAATGACTTCACTGCCAATGTCAATTTCAAATCAGAAAAAAGGCATATATTTTTTTCTTTTTTTTCTCGAGAAGGGCTTAATAAATGAGTGATTTTAATAAAACATTATGTGATGCATTTTTTTCATATTTAATCCATTTTTATATTTATAAAATCACAACCTTTTTATTTCTCAATGAGGTGGCATATTGCAGTATTCTCAGACTTGGCATGTGCAGACCAATTGAGTTGTGTAACCCAATGGGAATTATTCTTCTCTATTCAAACTGTATACTGTACATAAATATCCCCCCCCACACACACACACACATACATACATACATACACACACATGGTCTCTGGAAGTGTTAACTTTTATTAATTTAACGAACAATTGTTACAGCTGACAACAAGCTGTATTGTTACAGCTGACAACAAGAATACATTTCATGTTCAAAGGGGCCTTTAATTTTGTGGGGTTTAGCTGAGTCATCTGGTGTAAAACGCCAGTGAATTTCTTTTGTCATTGACCTGGACTGGACCGCGGAGCTGAGGTGGGATGTGAAAACACCGACCTTAGACCACGAAGCCTGATCTGGGTTGCAAATTCCATGGTCAAATGTAGCCGGGTCAGGACAGGAGAAAGCAGGGTAATCCATAGACATGGAAAGGAGGTAGTGCACGCACTCAAACATATAGGTGATGGTGGGGTATTTAACTGCCGGTGCGCTGGTTCTGGGGAGCTCCTGACGTCCCAAAGTGATCCAGTGAAGAAAAAGAATCAGGCACACGGTCTTAATCATGAATGAAAAAAGGTTTAATGTGCTAAGGAATCCAACGTTTCGGCAGTAAAACTGCCTTTCTCAAGGTGTAGGCTACTGCCGAAACGTTGAATTCCTTGGCACATTAAACCTTTATTTATTCATGATTAATCCATAGACAAGCCAGGGTCAGGGTAGGCGGCATAGGAGCGATGTTCGTGGTCACAAGCTGAGGTCAAGGCGGGCGGCATAGGAGCGTAATAGAGGTCACGGGTTGGGGTCATCATCAGGAAATCTTCAGCGAGCCGCTTCAGTGTAGAAAGCAGGAAAACTACAGCGAAGCCGCTTCAGCGTAGAAGGGCTCTTGGAAGGGTGAACAGGAACAGAGAAGAGCGAAGGCCATGGGAACCAGGGGTACAGACACGCCACAGGAAACACTGGGGAAACCAGTGTAGCCGCTTTAATGCGACAAAGGCAAAGTCTGCCAGGAACAAGGTGATTAGCGCCGGGGCTACTGTGCAAGAGGGCCTTGGCAAGCAGGAGGTTAGGAGCAGGAGACTAAGGCACAAGGAGGCCAAGTCAGGCCAAACAGAGGAGCTTGTGGTAAGCACAGTTACTTGCGAGAGTGTTACAAAGTCTATGTTCAGCAATCTCCTGAGGGAAGGGCAGCAGCTAAATAGCACAGGTAGCCAATCAGGCCAGAGCTGCACAGGAGGCAGCAAGACCGCAGTGATTGCAGGAGCAGGGAGGGTTTGTCTGGAAACTGCATAGCTCTGTAAGGAATGAGTTCCAGCGAAACCCAGGGGTGGAATTCTTACAACTGTACACTAGAGCACTTACTCCAGTTGCATTTTAACCCAGTTGATCCCGCTCGCAAGAATATAGTCATGGAGGCGGTATGTTTAGGGTCATTGTACTGGAAGAACCGGTGACCACCAGATGGGAAATCATGCCTAATGTATTTAACAATACGGGTGACAATTTGCTCTTGGAAAAATACTTTATCCATGATTCATGGAACAAGCAAAGAAAAATCATGAAAAAACTGAACATTGGGATACAGAATACACTACAGTAGTACAGTGCATAAGGCTACAGCATTTGACTTTGTGCATTATTTTACCATCAAATAAGATTATGCGTCGTGGTCCATGTCTAGAGATCGCATCCCACACATGCATCTTCAGTGGGTGCTTGGGCCGTGGCTTCAGAGATAGGCATCTTTTCTTGCAGAATGCAAAAGTGGCAAATCTCTCAAGTGCTACAGTTGTCTCGTCAGAAAAGATGACATCCTGAAAAGTCTCACCACTTTCGATCCATACCCGTGCTTGGTCCACTCTTTTTATCTTGTTGACCTACAGTTTAAAGGAAATGAGAAGAATTTGTAAGGCCCAAAAATAATTCATAACAAATACGTGACATATATTTCAAGTTATACTTCTAAAATTAGTACAGTCATTTTTTTGGCTCTAAAAAAATTGCAAAGAAAACAAGTAAACCAAAAAATGCATTTTGATATGCAAGAAACTTTTAGAGTAACACAGTAATTGCATAAAGAAAACAAAAATACTTACTCTGTTGTGACTGGGAGACTCTGCCTTACACTTTTTGTCTGACCATGGGCATGATAGCTGACAGTGCTTTGTGCTGAATTGGAGCCCGAAGTAAACAACCAGCGTTTGATTTGTAAAATTCTGTGTCCTCTCTTGTACATATCCTGTATTCTCATGCTGAGATCCTTTGAAATACCATTCCTCAGCATTGCTGCTTTAGAAAATAAATCAAGCACAAAGGAATGTATATTTGATGTGTACTCGATGTATATTCAATGTGCATTGAATCAACAGAAGTGATGGTGTATTTATAATGTAATGGACCTCGCTCGATAGGTCACTTTTACACCTACTTTTAACACCTGCAGCTCGTGACCACAAGTGCCAATAAATTCCGACAGGGACATATTGCATAAAAGGTGACACAAAGTGCATAGCCTCCCACATACTAATCTCTTTCTGAATGAGCTTTTGTCCAGATACTGTACTGTATTTTGTATTCTTCCATCTGCTTCCATGAATCAACCCCGTTTCTACGGACGCAGGAACCTGCTTTCTTCTGCTGTTCCTACCACGAGAAAGTGAAAGTCAGAAGCTGTTTCCAAGCCAAAGGTGCCTAAAGAAAAGGTTCTGAAGGCTCCCAAAGCACAGAACCCTGGCCCTTTGTATATGAAGAAGAAAAATTGCCAAAATTTGCGAGAATCAAGTTGTTTGGACGGGTCCCAGAAGTGCCCTACACCCATCGAAGCCGAATTGGACATCCCGGACTTTTCACTGCCATCACCCTCCACCACCAATTCCCCAAAATCTGCCCACTCTGACCCTTTGTCTACTGATGCTCGTCCAGAAACCCCCAGCTCACCTCCAGCACCCAGCCACGCTGATATTTGTCCAGAAGCCCCTAGTCCACATTGTCCAGCACATAGCCACACCGATGTTCGCCCAGAAGCCCCAAACCCACCTCCTCCAGCACACAGCCATGCCGATGTTTGTCCCAAAGCCCCCAGATCACCTCCTCCAGCACCCAGCCATACCGATGTTTGTCCGGATGACACCAGCACTCATATCACCAGATCCGTTTCGGTCGTCCACATGCTGAATGTTTTAGTGGTATCGAAAGCAGAGACGGCTCAACAGAGCAATACTGGGACAGAATGGAGGCCAAGATGGATCGTCTTTTGGAGACCATGAAGAATATGGATAGGTACATGGGTTTTCGTATATATAAGATTGAGAGGAACATCCCGTGGCTCTATTCTTTGCTTGGAGTCCCTGCCCCTGTATGTCTGATGCAGGAGGGTGATCAGGAGGCACCTTATTCTCCCATGGAGTTACCACATATGAGAACCGTGAGAGAGCATCAATGGCCTTTGGAGGCATACAAGGGCTCTTCCCTGGAGGTCCATCGACTTGTTTGATGACTATACGTTATAAAAATGTTTTACAAATAAAGATGAGCCGCCAATGTTTTTAAACCTCTAGTCCTAATGTAAAGTGCTGTACCCGTTCCATGCATGCTTTGTCTCCCCCAATCCCCCCAAAAAGCAGAAGATACAGTATAATAATGGACTGTACTGACATCATGGTTTAATAGATTTTTTCATGTGTAGGCACAATGTAGTCATAATGTACTGTTCCCCATGTCATGCCCTTTCTCCCCAAATTCCCCCAAAATCAGGATTGCATAATGTACTGTGTGATTGATAATATAGTATATTGTCTCTTTCTTTACAGAGCCAGATGTCCTAGAAGCACCAGCCATTGCGAAGAAGAAATATTGTAAATTTTGAAGAAGAGGCGACGTTGTATTTTTGTATTATTATTTTTTCCTTTTTTTATCATTTTTTAAATACTTTTTGGTGTGTTCATGTTTTTACTGTTTAGACACCTACAGTAGTACTTTACATATAAAGTATTAAAGGCATTTAAATATACTGTATATAAATATCTCGTTGACATACAGTACTGTATATAGTATAAACATCTTGCAAATAAGGTGCATTTACTTTTTAGATACATATACAGTAGCACTGTACATACTGTAATATAAATTTGTAAAGGCATTTAAATTTATAAAATATGTGACCTACCATATATATAAATCTTGAAATTAAGTTTCTTTTAGTGCTGAAATAAATGTACAGTAGTATGTACAGTATACTATATAAATCTAGAAAATAAAAGTTGTTTTTACTATTTAGATACACTAACAGCAGTACTGTACTACTGTACAGCAGATATCTAGCGACTCCATAAGGAAATGCATTGTATCTTACTGTACAGTAATTAATTCTGATCAAGGTTACAGTACATAATGACACGCATGGGCAGAAATGTGGACACGCATATGCGTTTCAACAAGGTTACAATTTGACATACACGCATGCGCAGAAATGTGATGACATGCATATGTGCTTCAACAAGGTTCCAATTTGACATACATGCATGCGGTATATACATTTTACATTCGGAAGAAGAGGCGATGTTGTATTTTTGTATTATTCATTTTAACTTTATTATCCTGTACAAATAAAACATTTAATTAGTTAAAAATACTTTTTGTTTTGTGTGTTCATATTTTTAATCTTCTACGGTTTGGAAATTTGTGTTAGGCTAAGGAGCCTCAGAAATGACTTCTTTCTCAATGTATATAAACTCATAACATTAATCTTCAAATTACAATTAATGTACACACATTTGAAGTACTGTACGGGAATAAAAGACAGGTTGAATTACAATTAGATTTTTAAGATAATAACTCGTGATCGCCCACTTGAGTTTCTCGACGGTATTGCAGAAAACGCTAAAATTCAATTTTCTGCACTCGATCAAAACACTAGTAAACTCGCGTCTTAACTCGTGAAAATGTCAAGAAATCACGCACCAAAATCGGGTGTACAGAGGAATTCAGCCCGTGATTGGATAATGGCCGCTCCACCTCTAGGTGATTGGATAAATATTATATATGTGTAATTATTTGAAAAAAATGTTTTAACTATTGTCTCCATGATACCCACATGCTTTGGAAGGTTTTTATGATCATTACATAATCTACTTTGTGATATGACTGTTTGTAAACACATGTACAGTATGTTCAGGGATATTGGGTTTTATTGCGGGAAGCCAATAACAGTAGTCTTTTTATTGTTTTTATGTCTGCTATCTGGCACTGTTCTGACTGCGGCATTATTCAACTTGTACATCCTAGATTACGGATGTATAGAGTCAGAAACACCTTTCAGGGAGAATTTTATGTTTTCTAAAATTTGCATTGGCCTTTATTTCCTCCAATATAATCTTTTTTTTGTCTCAATTATTGTGAGTAAACTCTTATTGAGATTTGCCTTAGTGTACTACATTTAAAAGCTTTGTACCCTTACCCATAACCAATACTGCACAAGACTATCATTATATTCAAGGATGCAATTTACTTAAATTAATAACTGTGATTATCCATGTAGTGGCAATCACCTATTTATTTTATTAGTTATTGTTATAACTAGGTTAATACAGCAGCGGCAGCTCTTATTCGAGCAAATGCCGCTGGCTGAATGAGGCTGGGAAGCGGGTAGCCGCGGCGCGTGGCGGCGCACTGTGACGTCACGGTCACAAGCGCGCCCGGCTTCCCCGTCTTCCCCGGCTTCCCCAGGCTTCCCCGACACCCCTGGAGTTCAAATCTAGGTAAGCGGGGGTGCGGGGAAGCAGAGGGGCAGAGTAGAAGCCGGGTTCGGGGTGTCTTTGGGGGGGTAATTGCGCGCGATGTGGAGGGGGGGTGCGTGGGGGAAACGCGGCGGCGCGCGTTTCTGACTGGCGGCAGCTGGGGTAGATCCCGGCATGCCGCCGGCATTTACTCGAATAAAAGATGTCGCTACTGTACAGACCTGATGGGAGACGAAATGTGAAACGGAAGTGATGTCACGGCTCCCCCCCCCCCTGCTGGAAGCAGCGCCGAGAGCAGAGATTCAGCTATCCCCATCCCTCCACGATCGAATGAGGACAGGACAGCACAGCACACGGGGCGGGAAGGGTGAGGGCAAAGACAGGCCAAGACACATAGAGAACGAGGGAACCCAACCCCCCCCCCTGGCCACCACTGCCTCCATGCCGCGATCTGGTAGGAATGGGGGGGGGGCTGCTGAAAGGGCTGGGGGGAGGACAAGGGTGCTGGGGGCAGGACATGGGTGCTGGGGGCAGGACAAGGCTGCTGGGGGGCAGGACAAGGGTGCTGGGGGGAGCTTGGGGGTAGGACAAGGGTGCTTGGGGGCAGGACAAGGGTGCTGGGGGGCAGGACAAGGGTGCTGGGGGGAGGACAAGGGTGCTGGGGGCTGGACAAGGGTGCTGGGGGCAGGACAAGGGTTGTGGGGGGAGGAAAATGGTGCCGGGGTAGGACAAGGGTGCTGGGGGGAGTCAGGAGAGAGAGGGCAGGATACAGACAGAGAGACATACACATCACACACAGAGAGACACACATACACTGACTGACACACACACACACACACACACACACACACACACTGACTGATGCACACACGCACACACTGACGCACACACTGACATGCACGCACTGACACATGCGCACACACTGACGCACACACGCACTCTGACACACGCACGCACACTCTGACGCACGCACACACTCTGACACACACACTGACTGACACACACACACCCCAATGATGCGCCGAACACCGCCCCTGAATGATGTGCCTATTCCCCCCACTCCCCACCCCTGTTAGCTCCCCCACCCGCTCAACATCCATGATGCCGGTACTGCTGCCACTGCACTGCTGCCAATAAACATGACCCCACCAATCAAATTTACTCATGCTCTAAGCAGTAATAATATTATTGTTACTTTATTTGTTGCTGACAACACAAAAAGAAGTTTCACTTACTCTGCGCGTGCACAGCACACACAGCTTTTTTTTGGAATGCCATCATAGCCCATTGAAAGGAAACCCACAAAATAAATACCTATTGGGAAACATGCTCATACCCATCGTTCCAGCCCGGTGAGGTGTTTCTTTTTAATATGGACTCATACACATCAGTGACATCAACCATGATTCAGGACCTGATTCAATATGCACAGAAGTGACCAATCGTAGTAGTCCTTCAAGCTAAAACAATCTTAAAGCATTACTTTGCACGTTCACATCTAACAAATGATCATCACAAAAATGGGCACTCATGCAGCAACTGATCATTTCCATTGAACAGGCCAAATCATGGAAAGGTAAACCTTTTAATTGCATGGCTCTACATTGGTAAGTTAATTTCCAAAAATGAACAAGCTCTTGTGCAGTATAATTAAGATGTAGTTACATTTATTATACACTATTGTTTGATATGGACTGGACTACTTTTTTAGTTACTGCCAAATGTACTTATAATAATTAAACGCATTGATCCACAGATTAATCTGGGTTTTTTTGCCACATACTGTATGCCTATCATCCAAAAATGATTCCCTGAGTGGTGAGTGGTCCCCTCTCTTACCACTCTTACCTCTTTCTTAGCTACACTGAAAAAGTTTGATCAGGGATCATTGGTATGATTTCGCCAAGCACAGACCAAACACAAGACCTTTGTAGATCGTCATTGGGTGCCCTCTTCTAAGTACAAACTGGGTGACAAGGTAGGGCTCTCAATAAAAGTCGTACCTTTAAGAAACAACCAAGGAAATTTACTCCCACGTTCATTACACCCTTGTCCATCATTAAAAGGATTAATGTGGTTGCCTACACCTTCAATTACCAGCTTCATGGAGAATACATCCAGTACTCCATACATCTCTGCTAAATCCCTCTCATACTAATCAATATCCAAACAGATTCTTGAGACCCCATTTGTTAATATCAAGGGACATCAAGAATTTGAGGTGTGGGCCATCTTTGACTCAAAACAGGTTGGCAAATGCCTATTATATTTCGTGGACTGGAAAGGATAGGGTTCAGAGGATCGATCATGGGAACCGGCAACTCAACTCCATGCTCCTCATTTGATTCAAAGATTCGATGCCTGGTATCAATGGAAACCAGCCAGCGCCTGATTCTGCGGTGTGTGGCTTCTGTTGTTGGCCCTTCGGGGGTCTGGTGGTCTATGCGCGCTTGTGCGTATGTGGATGTGAAATGTCTGGCTTCAAGAGGCATGCCCCAGGAGGTGGCCATGCATTTACATCATGCCGAAGCATCCCCATTGCCTATAAAAAGCGCCTGATCCAAACATGCTTTCAAAAAAGTTGTGAAGTTGCTTCACAACTTTCTTGCATATTTAGTGGAATGTTGTGTTGCTCCTGTCTCATGTGATGCAGTGCTCTTTCTGTTCCTGCTTCCTGGTTCAGTTCTCAGCTGGTTCCTGACACCTGGTTCCAATTTCGTCTCACATCCTGACTACTCTACTGATCCTGATCCCTGGTTCTAACTTCAGCTCGCATCTTGGCCATTCAGCAAATTCAGATCCTTAGTTCAGAATCCCGTTCTCCCAGTGGATGTCTCAGTGGTGCCTGATGCACCTTCTTCAAAATGTGAGGTGTTTATAAAAAGATTGACGTTTCGGTCCTAAACTGTGGACCTTTCTCAAAATGTAAAAAACAAAAGCAGTGACACCAATAAATACCTTCCTTTAGCCAAAAAGCCAGACAGGATAAAAAGAAAAGGAAAAGCGAAGAAACTGGTGCCACAAATGGTTTCTAGTGCTGCGGCTCATCTGAGTCTAACACATCGCCGGTTTTTCCCTGGCTTTTTCCTGGAATGCGACGAACTTCACCTGGAGCATGCCGCATTCATTTTGCGTTCTCAGCCACGGGTCATGCGCGGTTGACGCGCGGTTGATGCGTTTATTGAGAATGGTTCGGATTTAATAGGTTGCAATTCTTCGCGTGTCCGCCAGATGACAGATATTCATGAATTTTAATGCGCATGCGCTTCAGTAATGTGTTGACTTGCAGGTGTTTCGTTTAAAAAAGATACCACAGTGTGCTATTGTAACTTGGCCTTGAGACTGAAGGAAGAGGTTGCAAAAATGTATCAATTTAGGCTTTTCATATTAAAGAAAGACAAAGACCAGTGTCGGTTACAGTATTCTCCAGAGACCCGCCGCCCACCATGAGTGTTCAAGTGCAGCCCGTTTTCCAAAAACCCGACAGAAGTTACGCGTATTTGATATGGGCCGCGATTAATGCAACAGATGATAAGATGGCAACAGTTGTTCAAATTTATCAGTATTTTATCGAAAACTATGACTTTTACAAATTTTCACCAGCTCCTCATACGTGGAAGCGTGCAATAAGAAAAGGTTATGTAGCGATCCCTGTTTTTATCGTATTGAGCCACAATTTGTTGGAGGGTATTGGTGTATATCACCGGCTTTTTCCTGTATCTATGATCATGCAGACGGCAAAAGGCAAAGGGTCGTGTTAAAACCAACAAAGAAACGACAGTCGCTGCCAAGCAATGTACCAGCACCGTCATCCGATAATCGGATTTCGCGTGCAGTTTCGATCAAGCTTGCATGGACCTAAGCAATTTCCAGGCTCATCAGCTGACTACAGGTGGACTAGTCCCGCTGCAAACTATGATCAAGAACACTCGACTGGCAGTGGACCAGCGCCGGCACCAGCTGAATGGAAAATTCTATGGTGAGTATTGTTAGTATTGTTGCCTTATTATTTTCTGTGTTTTTTTTTATTTTGACAATACAGTATCAATATTGGTGCGATTCGAAAGTCAAGCGATTCTCCTGTAAGCAATATCATTGGCTGAGCGGCTTCTACAGTACTGTACTGCAGATACTGAACAATTGGTGGAACGCTAGGCGCATGCGCATTGGAACCTTCTTGAAATGCATGTGAACAGGAGACGCCCCCCAAGAAAATTATTGGTGGGACTGGCTGGGAACTTCTTTAGGGGGCTGACCATTACAGTAAAACTTTTCTTTTTGTTTTTCCTCAGAAAAGAAAACGGCTAATGGAGGGATTTCGATGGATAATATCGCTTTGTGTAACAATGCCTGCACATTGCTGAATCGGATTTAAAAAGCTACGTACCGGAGTCTACAGTTTAGTGGCCGTTGTTATTGATTAGGATAGAATACTGTACCTGAAACAGTATGCTGATGTTTTCCGGCCGTACAGTATACAATACTTTTTTATATACAGTATACTGTGTAATAAACCCGAAAAAAATAAAAACTATGCATTTATTCTACATGTATTACAGTGCCAGTACATACAGTACAGTACAGTATGTGTCGTCTATTTTTTTTAATACTCTTATACTGAGCATGCCTACAGTATACAGTGCAGTATACCTCGACATTCTAGAAACACTGTATTTTGTTACAGTAGCAAAGGAGCCAATGGAACAATGTAAAACAAATAAACATGTTCTTTTATTGGTGGAGTAAGTACAAAAACATTTATTTACAAATACTGTACAATGTCGAAACATTTTAAGTGCACAGTAATTTAAAACATCAAGAGGTGTATGGTTTACTGCTACAGTAGTGAAAACATTTATGTATAGAAAGTAAAAACATTTACAGTCAGTCAGTATGGTTTACAGTCGCATGTTTTAAAAACAAATTCTTTATTCATAAAATATACAAAACCCAACATCTCCTTTATTAAAGTCAAAACATATACAGTACAGTGGGATGGTCTGCAAAACAGTCTGCACCAGTACAGTCCTCGAGGGCAGCAGACAGGCCCGGTTTTCAGGACAACCTTGAAAACCGTGCCTGTTTGCGGCCCTCAGGGACTGGAATTGTTAAAACATTTCTGTATAAACACAAGTTTAAAAACACACAACAACATCTCCTTTATTTAAGTATAGCAGGTCAAAACATGTACAATACAGTTCATCACAACAGAATGGTCTTACCTGTGATTAAAAAAAAATCTTTATTCATAAAATGCAGTATACAAAACTCAACATCTCCTTTATTAAAGAAACATACAGTATACAGTACAGTGGGATGGTGTGCAAAACAGTCAGTCAGGCCTGCACCACTACAGTCCTCGAGGGCAGCAGACAGGCCTGGTTTTCAGGACAACCTTGAAAACCGTGCCTGTTTGCGGCCCTCAGGGACTGGAATTGTGCGGGTCCTGTGTGTGTACAGCAAGTTAAAACAGTAAGTTAAATACAGTACAGCAGGTCAAAACATCTCCTTTATTTAAGTACAGCAGGTCAAAACATGTACAGCACAGTTCAGCACAACAGTATGGTCTTACAGTTCCCGTGATTAAACCAGAAAGTCCTCCACATTGTCCGTCCATGGACGATTCCTTGCATGGCACAAAACGCCATTAATGCAGTCTCGAACGCCTTTCATTACAGGATCTGTAATTGGATAAAAGCACCGCATTTCATCCAGAATGTTCTTTCTTAAATTGGCAGGAAGCGCCTTTTTTACGCGATTTCCTTCGTAGTTCACTCTGAAGGCCCAGTCGCAGTACAACGAGTAGGGAACATGGTGCTTAAAAAGTAACAAGACATACTTGTGGGGTGCACCAGCACTCTTCACCCCTGAGCGCTGGTGGCAGATCGCACAGAGTGATGTCGGGCACCGTATCGATGCGAGCGAATGTAGGTCTTTTGGGAGTGGGTGTGCTTGAGGCGACGGGCGATGGTAGGTTGTCTGGGAGGAAACTTTCCTCCGGTCTTGGTCACCGTGTTGTCTCCTGGTATGGTCTTGACGGGGTTGTCATGTCCTCCTCAACGGCATACATGTACACTACATCTTCTGGTGGAGGGGGTGCACTTGGTGATGGAAGGGGGTCGAAGGTCCCATTCATCACATCCATGTCACCCCCCTGCTTCGGCGTCAGGGAAACAGGGGCATTAACACCGAGCAAATGATATATACCCGCTATGTCAGCCTCTATCTTCTCCATCTGTTGATCCATCCGTTGATCCATATGTAGCATCCGTTGCTCCACATTTAGCATGATCTCCAGAAGCAAATCTATCTTTGCTAGCACAATAGAGTTCCCGGGGAGATCCACAGTTATCCCATTCAGCATCCGGTCTAACGAGCTGCTTCTTGTGCATGGCGTGTGGAAATCTGGGTGGATGGGTGCAACGGAGGATGAGATGGGGGTTCCATGGAGAGAAGCAGCAGCAATGTCGAAGAAGGGTGGAGGAGGTGACCTGTGGATATCCGGTAGAGGAGAAGCGGCAGCGTCGTCGAAGAGGGATGGAGAAAGTGACCTTTGGATTTCCAGGCGAGAAGCAGAGTCATCTAAGAGCAAAAGAGAAAGTGACCCGTGGATTTCAGAGGCAGCGTCGTTGGATAGAACTGGAGAGTCTAGCCTGTGGGTTTCCGGGAGGGCGGCGGCAGCGTCGAGGACGAGGGGTGGAGAAGACAGGCTGAAGATTTCCGGGACAGCGGCGGCAGAGTCGTCGAAGCGTATGTGAGGAAGTGGTCTGCGGGTTCGATGGGTTGGCTGCCTATCGTTTTGCGTCGACAGTACATCACCGTATATCTTCTTGACATAATAAGGCTGACGTCTACGAAAACCCTTAGCCTTTGGGGTCAGCAGAAGGTTTTCTTTATTGGCCTTAGCCTGTCGCTTTTGCCTTGGTGTGGAAACGGCAACCGCCTTTCGCTTTTTCTGCCTGACAGGCACGGCAGAGGCGAGTGGGTTCCTGCGTCCGTAGAATCGGGTTGCGCCATGGAAGCAGGTGGCACAGTGCAGCATTTGGACAAGGGCAAGTTCAGATAAAGATCATCGAGTGGTGGGCTATGCAAAGTGTGTAACCTTTTATGCATGGCAGCGAGGTACAGGTGTTGAAAGTGGGCGTACTCTAATGTGAGTCATTACCGTATAAATACACCATCCATTTTGTGGATTCACTGCACATTGAATACACATCGACTAAACATCGAATATACATTCTTGTGTTTGTATTTCTTTTTACTGGCAGCAATGGTTGTTAAAAATATTTCCAAAGATCTCAGCATGCGAATTAAGGAGATGTACACGAGCAGACACCGAATTGCTGCTATCCAACGCTGGTTAGCTACTTCTGGCCTCGTTGTGCCAGCAACCACCATTAGCTATCATGCACATGGAAAAAACAGAGAACGCAAAAGGGCACCAAGGGTAACTAACGCGTAAGTATATTTATAACACTTTTAAAAATGTAGATCCCAAAATATTTTGTATATTTATATTTATATTTCAACAGTATACATATTTTGTATATTTATATTACAACAGTATATATATTTTGTATATTTATATTTATATTACAACAGTATATATATTTTGTATGTTTATATTTATATTACAACAGTATATATATATTGTATATTTATATTTATATTACAACAGTATATATATTTTGTATATTTATATTTATATTACAACAGT
This sequence comes from Ascaphus truei, assembly GCF_040206685.1. Classification (NCBI taxonomy): domain Eukaryota; kingdom Metazoa; phylum Chordata; class Amphibia; order Anura; family Ascaphidae; genus Ascaphus; species Ascaphus truei. The sequence goes on from NC_134483.1 coordinate 171,869,424, forward strand.
TTATATGTTTTGTATATTTATATTTATATTACAACAGTATATATATTTTGTATATTTATATTTATATTTATATTACAACAGTATATATATTTTGTATGTTTATATTACAACTGTATACTGTATATATTTTGTATATTTATATTTATATTACAACAGTATATATATTTTGTATATTTATATTTATATTTATATTACAACAGTATATATATTTTGTATGTTTATATTACAACAGTATACTGTATATATTTTGTATATTTATATTTATATTACAACAGTATATATATTTTGTATATTTATATTTATATTTATATTACAACAGTATATATATATTTTGTATGTTTATATTACATCAGTATACTGTATATATTTTGTATATTTATATTTATATTTCAACAGTATATATAATTTTTATATTGACGCATATTAATAAAACAATATAGTTTCTTTACATTGTAGGGAGACAACTTTTCTGGTGGACAAAATTAGTGAGGAGAATGATGAGAAGAGTGCATTAAGGGTCAAATACACTCTGCAGGAAAAGCACAATCTCACTGTATCTGAGACCAGCATAAAGAAGATGAGACGCAGCATTGGATGGAAATATGGACTTGTGAGGTTAGTACTGGACAGTACAGGAGGTAAAAGTGTTGTTTAGGAAACTGTACTGTACCGCTAAAATTATTTATTCCTTGTCATTACAGAGCGTACCCCATGATACGGGACGCAAACAAAATCAAAAGAGTAGTCCAGGCCCAGGCATGGATCGACAGTGGGGAAACTTTCCAGGATGGCATCTTCACTGATGAGTCTACTGTGTCGCTGGAGAGATTTGCAAGCTTTGCATTCCACAAAAAAGGCCGCATATATTTGAAGCCGCGGCCAAAACACCCCGTGAAGCTGCATGTGTGTGGTGCCATCTCTAGGCGTGGACCAGGAGGCATTGTCATCTTTGAAGGTAAAATATATCAAATATAATGTAGCCTTATGCACTGTACTTTACTAGTGTAGCCTTACTGTATGCACTGTACTGTACTATTGTGCAGTTTTTTGAGCACTTTTCTTTTCTTGCTATAGGAATCACGAATAAAGCTTTCTTCCAAGACAACATTGTCAATGCAATACATCACACGCAAGTTCCCCAATGGTCACCGCTTCTACCAGGACAACGATCCGAAGCACACCGCGTCAACAGCGCATATCCTTGAGCGCGGTATCAACTGGGTGAAGACACCAGCGGAGTAAGTGCAGTAGACCGTGTCTCATTTTTTCCCCACTGTTTTTACTGTGTACTGTATCTCTTAAACTAATTGTCCTTTTTTTCCAATGACAGATCGCCAGACTTCAATCCGATCTAAATGGTCTGGCATCAGCTGAAGGACCATATCCGGAAAGTGGCGAAACCCTGTTGTTGAAAGGCATAATGAGTTTTTGGAACGATGTACTCACCGTGGAACGCTGCAATAAATATATAGACCATATTGCCACTGTGCTGCCCATTGTGATCGCGCGTAATGGGCAAGCATCAGGAAAGTAGTACTGTGCTGTAGTATTGTAAGTACAGTATGATACAGGTAAGTATGGCATAGATTTTTTCTTTCCCAATAGTCAGAGTATACAGTAGTTACAGTTTTTTCTTTACAGAGAGCAGCACCAGCCATCAGGTTACAGTACATACTGTAGTATTTAACAGTAGTCAGAGTATACAGTAGTTCCAGTATACAGTAGACTAGTTTGACAGTACTACAGTAACTGCCTACTAACTGCTCAATTTGTTTTTTCAGAGAAAGCAGCACCAGCCATGTACAGTAGTACTACAGTACACATCACACAATGCCATAATACAGTACGCACATACAGTAACTGCACTAATTTTTTGTTTTCTTGTCGTTTCAGGAAAATGGGTGGCCTGGGGGGAGGTGGGGTGTTGTGTCCAGTCTAATCTGCTTGTACAGTCAAATGTACAGTATATAAACAGCAGTAATGATGTACACAAAACCTCTCCTCTCTCAATGAACTACTATACTGTACACAGAATGAGGAACAAGATAAAGACGGAAAAAATAATATTACTATATATATATATATATATATATATATATATATATATATATATATATATATATATTAGACATTACAGTATATATTATTAAATTAATATTCTTATAAATGTAAATTATTCATGTTTCCCCATGTTTTACAAATGTTTTCTAAATGGTTATCCCATTTTAATCTGCCAGAAGAACTTAATAAAGACAGCATTATGTATTATTCATGATTATTTTTATATTTGTATTTTTTGGATCCTGATCAAATAAAATGAATATTTATTCACATTCCTGCTAATCATAATCATTGACAACAACCACAACCCCCCCCCCCACCCCTTCAGTACACCAATGAATAAGAATGAATGACAAAACATTAATCAGTTAATGGTTTTTTTAACTCTCAATTCTCACAATGCTGTGCAAATCAGATTTACATTTCAAAATCGAGAAGGGATTTTCCAAAGCATTACCGTAAACTAAGCCTCAAAGTCATGTGCATTAATCAGCTAGCTCCCATCTCAAAGAGGATTACACAATGGCAATATTCAGAAAATTAATGACTCTGTGGAGAGAGGGGGTTGGGTGATTCATGCGCAGTAAGCAGCAAGCTCCCATCTCTAAAAGGATTAGAGTACACGCAGGCAGTGTGAGGCGATTGACGCTCGGCTAGGGACGGATTAAAAACACAATGACTAACTAACTTCAGAAAATTAACGACTCTGTGGAGAGGGGGGAGGGTTGGGTGACTCATGCGCAGTAAGCAGCTAGCTCCCATCTCAAAGAGAATTACACGCAGGCGCAGTGAGGCTTTGAAGCTCGGCTATGGACGGATTAAGAAAACAATGGCAAGATTCAGAAAATTAACGACTCCGTGGAATTTCAAATCCTTGAGCTAGCGTTCGTGGGGGAGGGGGCTATAGATATAGCTGCATGAAGTTCAAAGCTAAAGACATACTTTAATTTCAAAAGGCAGTTCATCATAATAATACACCCCCAAATACAGTATGTAAAAAGCACACAAATCAACCATGTGCAGTCAAACACACAGTGTCGCAGTCAAAAGCTACAGCACAGATTGAATATCGTAATACAGTAAGATGGTTTTGGCAGGCTTGTGGAGAAAAAAAAATTACAATAAAAAAGAAATTTAAAAAAAAATTTTGGTCACTCACTCAGGCAAGCAAGCAGTGGTGGGCGAAGTTACAGGTGCATGCGCAGTAAATTCCTGCTGTCAAGCAGGAATGTGATTGAAACCAGACACACGTTCAAAGGAATGGTGTGAGAGAGATGTACTGCATTGCACAGAAGATAAGAAGTTGAAATACCCTGCAGTGCAGTTAATTATCCTGAGCGAGGGGAGAGAGCTGTATATGCAGAAATGTGACACTGTTACAGTACTGTACACGCCTATGCGTTTCAACAATTTTCAAATGAGACATACTGTACAGCCGCACAGCACTGCAAATGCATGTATACTTTAAATATGCAAATTTACAATTACTGCGCGCGCACACACAGACTGTGTACTGACGTAGGTTGAACCGCGAAGGTATTAGACTTCCAAGACAACAGCTCGCAAATGCCCCCCTGAGTTTTTACACAGCATTGCAGTATTGCAGACAGCGAGAATAAAATGCTAATATTACGAGCGCGAAAATAACGCAGTTCACTCTGGGCGAAAACAACAAAAAAACGCACCTAACCGGCATAATCTGAAAGCCGCGGATCTAGCCGACTTAGACTTAGATCGGCCGCCACTGTAAGCCCCTCAGTAGCGTTACCCACCATAGTAGACTATGGCATCATAGTGTATATAGTCAACAATTCATATAATACAGAAGTGTGTAACATGCAAAGCAAAACATGAATTTGACCAAGTTACAAATAAACAATTATAATAACAAATCATATTGGATAATTTGAATTTAGAAGTAGACAAACACCAGATAAGGAGAAAATACATTATGTAAGATGAAAAAGGCACTCATAGTTATTGTAAACAGTTATAACTGAAATACAACCTCTAAGTAGTAAAGCGACTGAAGTATACACTGTACAATAAAACACATGTTGTAGAGAACAAATTACAATGTCTCCAGCATTAGAAACCTCTATAGGACCCAATCATAACCTATAGTAATTTCACCGCGATCTTATTAGAACAGAATTTATGTGTAAGGCAGCGGGAGAGAAATCTCACAAGGTAATCTCTAAAAATTTCACCGCGATCTTATTAGAACAGAATTTACGTGTAAGGCAGCGGGAGAGAAATCTCACAAGGTAGTCTCTAAAAATTGTAAGGATGGCGTCCGAATACTTAAGTCATCTGAACGTCCACCTGCATCCTATTGTGACAGACTTGAACTTTCTGACTGCAGAGTCGCTGCACTAGATACTTCTGCAGCTCCATACCCCTGCTTTTGTGTAAATAACCCTGTACTGCTGGATACATTTGTTCACAAGTATCACACAAAATTATAAAAGGCAGAGCTTTTCAGCAGGCACAGCTTTAGTGCAATGTTAGGCATGTAACAGATTATCAGGGGAGCGCCAATGTTCACGTGATTATATGAAAAAGAAAAATAAAGGCAACATAGTGTGATACAGTCTCAATTCTTTCTTTCTAGTGAAAAAGGTAATCCACTCACAATTTTCCTTTCAAAAATCAGGCATTACAGAGACACTCCTCTCTCTGTTTAGAGCAATGAACATGGATATCCACAGGTGTAGACCCCTTTCACTTTTTCTCCACCACCGCACGAATACCCAGAAATAATAAGAAATACCAAAATTGCGCAATAACGTCTTAAAATGTATTGGAGATCATCACAGATAAAACATATGGCTATGCACTCACATAAGGAATAATAGGTACAGTCATTGTACGAAATCCTGATAGATAAAGCAATTCACCGGTACACAGTGTGTTTCTTCCCTCTGCTTCTCTGCTCCCATCAACGTCACATCCGGTTGACGCAGGGCTCTGGGCGGAAGTGCTGTAAGGGGGATCTCCGGCTGCCAGGACTTCGCAACTGTGACTTGCACAGACTGGATGCTGAACCAAAGATTCTACACGTTTCGTCGGTACGACTTCTTCAGGAATTACCTTTTTCACTAGAAAGAAAGAATTGAGACTGTATCACACTATGTTGCCTTTATTTTTATTTTTCATATAATCACGTGAACATTGGCGCTCCCCTGAATCTTTGAGGAATTCTGCAATCAAAAAGACTAAGAGAACAGTCTTTACAAGGGTTTTGAGTAGCTTTTCTATTACTGTAGCACCTTCTACACTGGGTGATGGATTTATCACTTGATTAACTAATAGATCACAGTTCACGTTGTAATTGAATTTATAGATATTATTTCTGTAATTTGCTTTTAAACACATTGTTACACATATTTCACTTTTTTAGGACATTGTTATAAGTAAGCGCCGTTGCAATCACATTTTTTTCACTATGTAAAAGATTATACCAGCAGTAGCAATATTCCAAAAAGAGGGGGGTTTATAAAAAAAATAAAATCATCCAACGAGAGTAAGGTCCATGGTGATTAAAGGTCTGCACGATTCCTATTAGACCAGACTGCATGGCATTTAGAAGCTCCTTGGTAATACTCATCCATGTACCTCTCACCTGTCTTCCATAATGATGTATTCTTCTATAATTATAATCCAGTCAGTGAGACAAAATGGAGAAGGTTTGACACACAATGGGTAGACAGTAAGGTTCATTATATTAATAAACACGTGGGCTCTAGTCAATACCTCTCACATGTACTCAAACAGTTATTGGTCACAGTGATTACTGAATCCGCACAGTTAGGTGATTCAGTGCTTTTTTGCCAAAGTCAGTTAAGTCATTGCTACAGTATGGGAAACATGTCAGGGAAAGTCCTAATTCAGACCTTCAGGGGACAACGTTTCTGATTCAAAAATCCACCTGGCCTCTCATTGGAGTAAGACGTGAGCAATGTCACCTCCCCTCGGGGGTTGTTTGACCTGGTCAGTTCCCATGTAACTCAATGGTGAAAGTGAATGGTTGTGTTTCAGGAAATGTTTGTCTCTCTTTTCTTTCTATGGCTTTTAGTTTGCACATTTTTCAGGAATTGTGTGTTCATTTAGCAAATATTTCTGTGAGATTTGTTTTTAGGGAAACAAAACCAGAGTGAAATTGTCACCCTGACACCAAAAAGTTTGAAAATGTGCAAAAATATTGCTCAATTTAAATTAAAAAAATAAATAGACACTAGGCTGCACGATCACTGTGACTTTTTTGTGGTTATCTTTCATATTTATTTCTTATACATTGTCGAGAACAAAACAGAAAATGTCGATGAGATAATGGGTTTGCAAGCATTTTGCACATCTCAAAACATCATCAAAGTCATTAAAGTTTAGCTTTTGAAATGTATTAGTAAACCATATTACTTATAAAATCATTGTAATTGTCAATACAGTCTAAAATTACCTACTCACTACCTTACCCACACGTCCGCCCAAACCAATCTAAGCTTGTTGCTTAGTGTTAAAACCGTAATCCTGAGGATGAAAAAAGTTTAACGTGACACAGGTCGAAAGTTATTAAATTCTAATAATAAGCTCATCAATTGATGTGTACGGATATTCAAAGCATCACTATATACGGTATACTAAAGATTTATAACTAGTAAGAAAATCTTCAATAATGTCTTATGTTACTGAGATATTTTTATTGTTTACGCTACTGTAAAAATGAGTCTGGAAATAAGTTTATATCACAAAATGATGTATTCATGCAATATTCACTCAGCACTCATTTTTCCAGTTAATGGAATAAAAGGTGAGGAAATAGTAATACAGATGATTTTTTCTTCTGTCTTTTTTTTTTAAGACAGGATTGATAGAAGTAGGGAAAGGCAGGAGGGAGAGGAGGGATAAATAACAGAGAAAAAGATGGAAAGTAAAACCGACAGAATTTGTACAGAATGAGTTTACTTGACTGTGTTCATTAGGTGTGTTAATTTTTCTGTGCTTTGATTGAAGTTGAGGTTTGAGCATTACCAAGGATAAGAAAAGGTAGTACTTTTTAGTGGCAGTAATTCTACTGTACAGATATAGCAAAATGTACTGTTTTTGGCACCGGGGCAAGCCGCGGGACCGCGACTTCCCTGGTGCAGGAAGATTATTGCTGTGGGGTGTCTGATCCCAAAGCATGGACCCCCCACAGATCGACCTCGACAGCACTATCTCTGGACCCGCGGCTTTTAGTTATTTCAGCCGTGACTCAGAAGACATCTGTATGTGTATACAGTAGCTAGTGATGGCCTTATAAATAAGTATTTAATAGTATTTGCTGGAAACTTCTATACTAAGGTTGGTTTATTGATATTTGTCCATAGATCGTTCCCCAAAACATTATTGATAACAAACATTTTGATCAATAATGCTTCCGAATAACAATGAAAATGTACAGTGATGATTGGAGTTTTGTGAATTGGGCTTTGGAGTGCTCATTTGCATTGCCACATCAAGAATTATAACATCTGTAGTATTACAGTAAATGCCTGTAGTATAGATTGCTTGAGATAGTGAAAGAAACATCAGTTGTAGAGTCTGGAGAATTCTCTTAAAAAAAACCTACATGGTGTGCAATAAGTAGCACTGAATTTTGTACATAAGAATCTTTATATGGCTACCATACCTTTTAGTGTTAATTGTTGTTACTAGCTTATTTACAAATGACGTAGGTACAAGATTATTTTGACATGAATTCATGAACAATATAAAAAGAGTAATTGTTTTGAAAAGTTAAGGATTTATATTCAAAAGCGTAACTTGTAATGAAGAAATGTTAAAGTATGATAATTATACTTTATAGTTGTTAAAGAGATCAGCTTCTCTAAGTAGTAACCTTTCTAACATTAAAAACGCATTCACAGCTTCCTATAAAGCAGCGAATTCCATGAACACCTACTGTTAATAAGACCTTACATCTAATTTGACTTTCTTAATTCAAAGGGTTGCATTACAAAACACAGATTTAAAACAATAAGCAATGTGATTTGTAACCTTTCATTAACAATTATGCTGTTTTTTGCTACATAAATTCAAAAATGATCAGTATGAGCCACTCCTCCTTCAAAAGACTTTCAACGTACTCTTATGTAGTCTTTTTTTTTATATTATCACGAGTCAAAAAAAAATCACAACATAGACATTTTTCAAAAGTAAACCAAGCGACAAACTCAGTGTGTACGTTTGCATGTCATTACAGTACCCAGAACCCCTGTCAGCAGTTTAATCATTGAATGACATATATGACAGTAGGATTTATCATGTTTTGGGGATCTGGGAAAATATGGAAATGCCCACACAATTTTTTTGTTGCTTCTGTAGCTGGTACACTCAATGATTATTGATTTTTTTTCCCCCACCATAATATTGTGTTAGGTTTCTGACAACTATAGTTTTCACAACGCAGAATTAGTACCCAAGTTAAAAGATAGTATGAAACAGCTGCCCTTAAATACTAATTGCTCAACACAACCTTTGTTATCCAGACAGTGTAATACAGTGAACCTAAAATGTAGGGTAACATTTATGTTAAAAATGTATGGGAAGCTGAGAGCTCATCCTAGTCGAGCTCCCTGTTTAGTGGGCACTAACCAGCTACAAAAGCACTCTTAAAGAGCCACAAATTACCCAGCAACGGCTAGGAGAGGTAGATTATATGCTTACCCTTCCAATCCATGCCTTCAAAAGGCCCAAAAAAGCAACAACTGGTTGCAGAGGACTTCTTCAAGCACCGTCACGCCACAAGTGTAGTCGAACCTAACTAAAAAGATCATTTACAGTCCAAAAGCGATGTTCACAATGGCATTGAGAGAGGTGAACATCGAGTTGGATTACATTGGAGAGTGGACAAAGGCCCTCAAAGAGAAGCATGAAGAAAGCCTTGCATCACAGTTGGAAATGTACACCGAGATCTGCACACTGGGAGACCCCCTGCCAAGCCTCTCAGACCGAAAGGAAGACTTGGATAAGAGGCCCGGGCGTAGCAAAATACTCATACAGGGGTCCCAGATTCTGCAGCTGATAAAATTGTTCAATGCATTCTTAAGCAACTTTTACCTGATTTGAAAGCAGAATCACTTACCCAGAACCATGCACCTCAAATGTTACACCCTTTTTCACTTTGGTGTAGTTTAATACACCAAGTTATAACCTGTTTATGTGTTGTGTAATATGCTTTTCCATACCCCTCCACCCCCCCCCACCCCCCACATTCTATACAGATGCTTGCCTCAGGTTCCAAAGCGGCCACTTCCCTCTCCACATGAATTAATACATTTAAGGGTGCACACTCAAATAGCGATACAAGTTGCAGTGAAGCACTTCTCTCTAACTACAGATCATGGACCAGACCCCATCCTCAGGACTTTTACTATGTTCACATACAGTTCACCTCATAGGAGCAATAGCCTATACTATACTATTCCATTATACTAAGGATCTAAATATACCATGCAAACATCGAACTGCCATGCAAGAATATAAAGACTTAAAAGCCAGTATTGTCTTCCTCCAGAGAATCACTTTAGTGGAGAACCAAACCCAAATTCCTTGATAATCAATACTCAAGCTGTTTTCTAGCCTCAGTCAAGAGTAAAAGCAGAGGGGTTGCCATCTTATTCCACAATTGCGTTCCATTCAGCCTCAATGATCTTATTGCCGATAGTAAGGGCAGATTCCTAATATTGGTGAATAAAATTGGCGGGATCCAATTGACACTTGCAAATGTCTATACCCCAAGCACAGAGAGAGAAAAGTTCTTCACAAGGGTGTTTGACACTTGGGAGAGATTAACACAACACACAACACAAAACCCCTGCAAGCTCGTTTTGGGAACCCCTGAGCCCCCCACAAAATATATGTATATATTTAAGTGTCAAAATGGAGTGCTATTGAGCGTGGCATATGTATACAACAGACGACAGAGAAGCCCAATGCTACATTCAACATGATAGAAATACACAGTACAATACTTATATATTCTCTTGAAAAAGGGGCATTTAGTTTAACCCTTTGGCCAAAGCGTTGTAAGCTTGCGAGCCACGACATAGCACTCCATTTTGACACTTAAATACATACATATATATTTGTGGGGCCCAGGGGTTCCCAAAAAGAGCTTGCTGGGGTTTTGTGTTCTGTTTACCTATTCTCAGCTGTTTCAGCTGTTGGGGTTGGTGGCTCCTCCTTCCCAGGTTTTAATCCCGCCCCTCCCCACTTCCCAAGTTAGTAGGTCCTTTCATTCTGCTGGATATAGATCTAATGTGGTCTTTCTCCCTCCTAATAGAGGTAATGAGAATTTTAATTATAATAGAGGTATATTAGTATTTTATCTGGTAGTGTTAGGACTTGCGAATGGGTGTCTGCCTTGTCGTGGCTTGCAAGCTTACTACGCTTTGGCCAAAGGGTTAAACTAAATTACGCTTTTTCAAGAGAATATATATGTATTTTACTGTGTATTTCTGTCATGTTGGATGTAGCATTGGGCTTCTCTGTCAACTGTTGAGAGCTTAACACAGGAAGAGCTACATGAAGATCTTGAGGGGAAACCTAATCGTGGTCATGGACCCCAACTTAGACTGATTAAGCATAGGGGCCATGCACCCACTAATCTAAGCATTCCAGAGGTGGTAACGAGCCTCAGAGACGAGATTAAAACATACTTCGAGATGAACCAACCCATAAGTCCCAATCCAAACCATCTACGAGACTCATAAGGCAGTCTTAAGAGGCTTTCTAATTGGGGTGACCAGCCAGAACCCAGACTATCTCAACGTTAATAGGCAATGATCAAAACTATAGAAACAACATAAAAGTGACAGCAATCCAACCACCTTAGAAGAGACTACCGAACTAAGAGGGGAACTAAACCTATGCTTGACAGAGAGCAGAGAAGGCAATGCAGTTGTCTAGACAAAAGTTTTACCAGAAAGTCACTAAGGCCAACAGCCTTTTAGCAAGATTCACGAGGGACCATAAAAGGCAGAACAACAGACATCAAATATTATGCACAAATGGTCTCCTCTCTTTTGATCCCAAAGAAATCCTTGTGGAATTTTACTTCTACTAACAGGCACTATACAATCGTAACAAAACTAGCAATTCCCCAAGTAAACCAGATTAACACCTTTGTAGAGACATGTGCCTTACCAAACTGAATAGGAGCAAGATGAGCAAGCTTAACAAACTTTTCTTACTAGATGAGGACCTAGAGATTTGAAAGTGTTCAAAGCACCATGTCCTGATGGCTTCACAAAATAACACTATAAAAATTTTGCCCCAGCTCATGAAACTGTTCAATCACACCTTGAAAAAAGGGACGATTTCCAGAGACTATGTTGACGGCAAACATTATAGTAATTCATAAGAAGGGTAAAGACATGTGCTGATGCTCTAATTACAGGCCAACCTTACTGATAAGCACAGACACAAAAGTCTTCATGAAAATCCTGGCCAATAGAGGGGGACACAAGTACTTGACAACACAAGAAGATTATGGACCTGACACAAGGCACTAACAAAGCTGGTATTCCGGCATGCTTCTCTCCCTCGATGTGGAAAAAGTCTTTGACAGGTTGGACTGGCAGTACATGTTCTCTAGTCTCTGGGCGTTTGGCCTGAATGGAGATTTCCTGAGAGGAATTCTAGCTCTTTATAAGGGTCTGGAGGCTAAATTGCGATGCATGGGTCGTTTATCATATTCAATCCCCATCCACAACGCACACAGCAGGGATGCCCACTCTCCACACTCCTGTTTGCCCTTGCAATAGTACCTTTGGCATGATAAAACATCCTGCCATCCATGGTATACCCCTAGCCTTATCCCAATACAAAATATTGCTATTCGCAGACAACATCCTTTTGCCCCTGTTCAAACCAATGCAGTCCCTCCCGAACCTATTCGACAACATCTCCTGCTATGGCTCATTGTCGGACTTCAAAATGAATCACTCAAACTCTATTGCTCACAGCATTTGTATACCAACAGTCACCAAGACACTGGTCTCCCTAAATGTTTACCTAAACTGGGAAAGGCACGAGATTAAATACCTGGGGATCAACCTTACAAATTCATACCACTCTTTATACAAGTCTAACGTGTGTGGGTAGAAATAGAGAGGGATAATGTGTTGTCATCCCAACTAGATACAATAATATGGCTCCCTAAAATGCACAGAGAACCCAAACATACGCCACTCCTCACAGTCCTTCACTCGCTCAAATTATGGGACACCCAGAAATTCAAAAATTATTTAACTACAAGGAACTCATCAATAGTGCCCCTTCAGTAATCCGAATTTAAACCCGGGCTTATCCAAAAAAAAACTTTGAGACCTGGTTGGGGTCAGGTATTACCAAAATCCAGGATTTAATGTTCCATGATAGGCTGATCCCCTTTTGACACTCTCAGAGATAGAATATTCCAGGGAGTGAAAGGTTCTGGATATTTTCAACTGGCACTCTTTGTGTCAATTGAGATGATTAAGACACTGCTCCTGAGCTGTACATATTTTGAAAGTTTCTGCTCTAGAGAGGCGGGCTGCCTCGTTAGTCTAATATCTTCAATTTATCAAATTATTATCAAACCCAATAGAGGCAAAGTGTGGGTTCATCATTCAGTAGGAGAGGGATTTGGGTATCTCTCTGAAAAAGGATGACTGGCTAGATCTATTTGAAGAAATATCCCATTACTCCATTGTGTTACATCCAAGGAAAATGCATTAAAATGCTTCACCGGTGGTAATTCAATCCGGAAAGACTACATACTGTAAGATGTACAGAAATGACCCACAGGAGAGCTTTAGGGCCTGTAACCAGCCCAGCACAATGGTCCATAATTGGTGGGAGTGCCCTAAGATTGTGCCACTTTGGACAGGCATTTTTGCCCTTATAAATAGACTATTCACATCTGCCCAGACCCATAGGTGGCCCTATTACATAGGCTGGCCCAGGAACTCTTGTTTGCCACCCAAAAACTAACTACGCACATCACTCTGACCACTAGATGCAGTATTGCAGATAGCTGGAAGCAAATCGAACCTCCCAGTTTGGGCCTCATTATGAAACGCATGTGGAAAGTAATAGCCATGGAGAAATTAACCAGCTTCTTAACAGGTGTTCAAGCTTTAAAAAGGTTTGGAAGCCTTGGATTGCAGCCATGGGGAATCCAGGAGGCAGAGCTGGGGCACTCCTTTAAGAACTAATACCAGATTAAAACTAAAACCAAAGCTAAGAGAATAAAAAGGCTAATAGCAAGCTTGTACATGGTTTATTTATTTATTTATAAAATATTTTACCAGGAAGTAATACATTGAGAGTTACCTCTCATTTTCAAGTATGTCCTGGGCACAGAGTTAAGACAAATAATACATGGTTACAAATACAGTTACATAATGAGCAGGGTATACATTATATACAAGACATTGCTTGCACAGTTAAAGATAATTTGTATTATGGGCGTATGAAACAATTACAGACCACATTAAAATGTGTGACAGCCTTAGATTTGAAAGAACTTAGACTGGTGGTGGATGTGAGAGTCTCTGGTAGGTTGTTCCAGTTTTGGGGTGCACGGTAAGAGAAGGAGGAGCGGCCAGATACTTTGTTGAGCCTTGGGACCATGAACAGTCTTTTGGAGTCTGATCTCAGGTGATAGGTGCTGCATGTGGTAGGGTTGAGGAGCTTGTTCATGTAGCTGGGTAGCTTGCCCATAAAGAATTTGAAGGCAAGACTGGAAAGGTGAACTTTGGGCTTAGAATCGAGTGATGACCAATCTAGTTCTTTGAGCATTTCGCAGTGATTTGTGTTATAGTTGCATTGGAGAACAAAACGACAAATTGAGTTGTAGAGGGTGTTAAGTTTGCTAAGGTGGGTTTGAGGTGCCGAGCCATAAACTATGTCTCCATAGTCAATAATTGGCATTAGCATCTGCTGTGCGATATGTTTTCTGACGAGGAGACTTAGGGAGGATTTGTTCCTGTAAAGTACCCCTAGTTTGGCATAGGTCTTGGTTGTCAGGGTATTAATGTGCATCCCGAATGTTAAGTGGGAGTCAAACCATATGCCCAGGTATTTAAAACTAGTAACAGGAGTTAGGGTGGTGTTAGTGTTGGTTGTAATCTGGAGCTCAGTCGCTGGAAGCTTTAAAAATTTAGTCTTGGTCCCAAACACCATTGTTACAGTCTTGTTTTGGGAAATCCAGTTTTCGAGTCTGAAAAAGTCAGACTGAAGTATGTGTTGAAGGTCAGAGAGGCTATGGCTTTGTGCATATAGGATTGTGTCATCTGCACACATGTGTATTGAGGCTTCCTGACAAGCTGTGGGAAGATCATTGATGAACACTGAGAAGAGTAGGGGCCCCAGAACAGAGCCTTGCGGGACGCCATAGGTGATAGCCAGGGGGTTAGAGTTAGAGCCAGAGATGGACACATGTTGAGATCTACCTGATAGGTAGGACTGAAACCAGTTTAAAGCATGCTTCCCTATTCCAGAGCTCTGGTGTTTGTTGAGCAGGATAGCATGATCAACAGTATCAAAAGCCTTTGCAAAATCTAGGAATACTGCACCAGTGAGTTGACCCCGTTCCATTCCACACTGGATTTCATTGCAAACTTTTAGCAGGGTAGTTACGGTAGAGTGTTTGGGGCGAAAGCCAGATTGGAATTGGCTAGGGAAATTTGTCTTGTTATAGTAATCGCTTAATTGGGAGTGGACACATTTTTCCATGACTTTGGATAGGATTGGGAGAAGGGAGATTGGTCTGCAGTTTGAGACAGTGTTTTTCTCCCCACTTTTGAAGATTGGGACAACTCTGGCAGCTTTCCAGGTCTTAGGGATGTGGCCAGCAGACAGGATTGAGTTGACTATGGAAGCAATTGGTTTGGCAATTGCTGGGGCACCAAGTCGTAGGAACCTAGATTGTAGTAAGTCAGGTCCACATTGGCTGCTTAGTTTTAATTTGAGAAGCGCTTGTGTAATCTCCTCTTCGGATACTGGGCCAAATTGAAAATTGCGGGCAATGTTGGGAGGGGTGGGGCTATAGGGGTACTCCCAGAATGAGGTTCAGGTTTGTAGTTTGGGTTGCGTTTTACTAATAAGTTAGTAGCACACCCCACAAAGTAATCATTGAATGCATTTGCAATGTCGGTGGGGTTTGTCAGAGTAATATCGCCCTTAGTGATATTACTTGGCTGTTGGTGGTTAGAAGGCTGAAATATGTTGTTGATAACCTTCCAGAAGTTAGCTGGGTTTGATGTGTTCTGGAGGAGATGGTCAGAGTAATATTGTGCTTTTGCGTGCCTTGTTTGCCTTGTGCAGACGTTCCGCAGGCATTTGTAGTGATTGAGATCCTTGGTAGTGCCAGTTATTTTGTGGCTTTTCCACAAGGCATCCCTGAACTGGTAGAGTGCTATAAGGTCAGGTGTAACCCATGGAAGGTGGGCACCCCGTACCCATATTCTGTGTAGTGGAGCATGGGTATCACAGAGTTTTAAGAACTCGGATTGGAAATAGTCGAGCGCAGAATCAGGGTCAGGAATTAAATCGATTCTGTGCCAAGGGCAGTTGGTAAGGTCATGGTAGCCCCACCCCAATTACCCCTACCTTCCCTCGCTCCCCTGTACCTTCCACCCACAGTCTTTTTTTCCCCATTTATTTTCTTGTCTGATTCTTTCTGTAAAATATTTGTTATGTGACTTTAAGGCCATTACTTTACTGTACTATGTGATTCTCTATTTTTGTTCTGTACCCCTCTATACTAATTTTTTCGAAAAAGGCTAATAAAGTGTGTTAAAAAATAAAAAGTATAGGAAGTAGAATGGCTCATTTGCATATTTTTACTGTGAATTTGTATTGTACAGGTATGTTGTTTAAGGACTATATGATGTGTGTGGTGAAGCAAGTTTTGGAATGTAATTGTAATTGAGAATTTCTCTTCTTTGCTGTACCTTCTGCAGCGGAGATTTTTTTAATTAACTTTTTTTTTTAACCACTACAGTATGTTGCAGTTAGAAAGAAAGCCAACAATTAATTGAGGAAAGATGCTAATGATTAGATAACTGATGCTTTTAAATTCAGACTCTCAGCACTCCTAGGGTACAAATGAAAGTTCTAGATGAAAGTTCAGCTTCAAATGTTGCAGTGAGAAACCTCTAGCCAACAAAGGTTCTATCTTTACCAATGCATGGTTTCACATGTCAATTTGTGTTTGCTGCTGGTGGTGAAATAATAATAATAATAATAATAATAATAATAATACTAAAGTAATCTAAAAGTGTTTCCATTTTTTACCGCCTTAAACTAAAGAAATTAGTATACAGATGTAGCAAAGGTTATTGCACCCTTTGATATTATATTATCAAAGAGTTCAATATATATTATATATTATAACACAGAATATCACAGATTGTACATATGGTTCAATAAACCACCATAATGTGCGTGTAGGTGCAATAACCTTTGCTAGATCTGTATATTACCAAAATAATACATTCTACACATTGACCTCAAATAATATTTGGCAGTCTATTAGCTATGTCATACTGTATGGAAAGACACATTTTGATTATGAATGGTATTAGGTACATAAATAATGGTTTAGAATCAGTTAATTGACTTACACAGACCCAATTTTGAGTTGAGTTTTGTAATGCTGCGGCATTGTTATTTCTAGAATTAGAAGCCTATTTATTGTAGGCCACTATAGAGTCGTCAGCAGCTAGTCTGAAAATATGATGCAGTCTTAGATGAGTGCATTGCCTATGCCTAATTTGAAAATATTTTTAAATCATACAGTATGTCCTGGGTGCAGCTATGTTATTTAGCAACCAGATTGGTGAAGATACAGTAAGTGAAGCATCACAAATGAGCTGGACATTTATGGAATTGAAGAGTTTCTGGTTTCTGTACATAGCTTTATTCCTCTGTGGAGGCACTAGTGCTAAGTGGGTGCAGTTCACATCTACCAAAAACATGTGGAAGTGAGCTACTGTAACTGGTAAAATATTTGTTTTTGTTATAGTAATAGCCTGTTGATCCTGAGGGATTTTGATGAATATTTTAATTCTACAATTCAATGGCCTTAATACCTGCTTCAGAATGTGGGGGAAAGCAAGTTGGTCTATGCCCACAGAAACCACTACTTAACCTAAAATTACACTGTAGCACAAAAATTGGGTGCTTCTAGTATTTTGGCCATTGGGGGGGGGTTAGCTGTTTAAATGTGAATTTTTCACTCAAGATCAGCTGAATAATTTCCAAAATGTCTATAATGATGTAATGTTATAGGTGCCAAATACATTAACTTTAGCCTTACAAATAGTGTTTTTTTTTTGTAATGTAGGTACATAATTAAGAAGGGGAATTACAGTAAACTAAGAACAGACATTAATCCAACTCTAAATTGAACTGATACAAGATAGGTTCTATTTAAGGTGTATGGTAATTTAAAATAAATTATTCATAGACACTCCTCCGCTCCTCTTGCTGAGCCATTAAGGACCACCATGTAAACTGACTTTTGCACCTATTCTTGGCCAAGTGTAAACTTTGGTCTCATTTTTATGAGTTGCAAACTGGCTATTTGTGCTGCAGCTCCACTGTCATTTATCAACTCTAAAATGGCCTTGTGTGTGGAGCCAGCTTCACTGAATGGGTCTAAGCTTTAACACACCTTAACTCCTATTCATTTGAATGGGAATTAAAATATTCTAAAACATAGCAACCTTTGGTGTGTTTTGGACATGGTGAGCAGTGATTTTGAAAAAAAGTATGATCATATCAATTCCATTCTGTACCGTTCCATATCTATTGCTATGCTTACATTCTGATGACATGTCAGTGGAGAACACAATGCTATTTAGAGTTCCTATGGGAAACCCTGGTTCTGTTTCTTGAGATACATTTATACAGCTTTGTATCCCGTTATTAAATTCCTGTCCAAATAAACAATATGGCAATAGGTCAACCATTCTATGACAAGCCAACAGAAAGCCTCATTGTCTTTGGCCATGAACACAGAATTCTATTTACTGAAAAAAATAGCCAAAATGGCTGCTGTAAAAGAAAACAAACTTAAATCATCAGGTTTAATGTTATGATAAAGTTATTTTATTTAAAATATTGCAAATGCTTCAATATTAACTGTTATTTTAGGTACTATGGTATGCTCCAAAATGAGATATACATACAAGGGTTATTAATGAATATGAATAACATTTTTATTCCTTCTCTTTATTTCTTATCAGGGATTCTTCAGAAGAAGTCAACAAAATAATGCCTCTTACTCCTGCCCACGGCAGAGAAACTGTTTAATTGACAGAACTAACAGAAACCGTTGCCAACACTGTAGACTGCAGAAGTGTCTTGCCCTAGGAATGTCTAGAGATGGTAAGTTTGCATCCCTTTCCACCTGTAATCGCTTTGAATAACTCCTTTAAAGCCCCGAAGATGGGGAGAAAAAGGAAGAAAAGTTATGTGTAAAGTAAAATGTGCACTTGTAAAACAGGGATCTACCATTACAAAGCCCGAAAAGCTTAAACAACCTCCATGTAGAAGGCTCAATCATTAAAATAAAAGCTGAGAAACTTCATCAAACCTGCCTTACTTACTATTATCTAGGAGAGAATGCATTCTTTATAGGAAAACCAAGATATCAAAAACAATAGTTTGCAACCAACCTGCCCAACTTACAGTAGTTGCTTTTTACCATATCTCTTATAAAAAAAACTTAGTTTTTCACACATGGCTTCTCCATTTTGGCTTTATTTTTGTTAAATAAATCATGACACAGTGTAATATGTCATGTGTTGTTGTTCATCAGAGGTTGTATTTACCTTATTTTTAGACCTACTAGAGGAACAAATAATTGTTATTATGTCCTGATATGTAAAACCATAGAATTCAAAGAGGGTGTACGTTCTTTTTCACACAACTGTATATATATATATATATATATATATATATATATATATATATATATATATATATATATACTAGCTGAGAGACCCGGCGTTGCCCGGGATGTAAATCCGCAATATATAGTATTATTTATAAATCGTGGAACAATAGGTTGAGTATTTGTTGGAAAGGTTGGATAATAATGTTGAAAAGAAAGATGGAATCAAATGTAATACGATGTTGTATAAAAATGGTTTATTGTAAACACACCACAGTACAATGTATATTTTGGTGACATAAGTGATGTAAAAATGTGAGTTGTGTGTCCTGCTAGGGTGTGAGCGTGTGTGAGGCGGCGGGTGGGTGTTCAGTATGGGTGGCGCGTGTGTAGTGAGTGCTGGCTGTGGGTCGGGGTCCTGCTAGGGTGTGAGGCAGTGGGTGTCTGGCGAGTGTGGGTGACAGCTGGTCAGTGATGTTGTTGCGTAAGGGCAGGAGGCGGCAGGTGTGTGTCGAGTGTGTGGGGTGGGTGAGAGGCGGCGGGTGTGTGTCGATTGTGGCGGGTGTCTTGATTGCGTGCGGTGGCTGTGGCGCAGGGGTGTGAGCGGTAGGCGGGTGAAAGGCAGAAGGGCGGGTGGGCGAAAGGCAGAGGCGGGAGGGCGGCCGAAAGGTGTTGAAGGAGGGGAGGTGAAGGGGGGGTGAGGGGAGGCAGAGGGGGGGAGAGGGGGGAGGGGAGGCAGATGGGTGGTGAGGGGGAGGTGAAGGGGGGGTGGTGAGCAGAGGTGAAGGAGGGGCGGAGGGGAGGTGAAGGGGGGGCGGAGGGGAGGTGAAGGGGGGGTGGAGGGGAGGTGAAGGGGGGGCAGAGGGGAGGTGAAGGGGGGCGGAGGGGAGGTGGAGGGGAGGCAGAGGGGGGGGCAGAGAGGGGGGGGGGGTGAAGGGGGTAGGTGGGAAGGGGGGAGGTGAGGGGAGGTGAAGGGGGGTGAGGGGAGGTGAAGGGGGGTGAAGGGGGGGTGGAGGGGAAGGGAGAGGAGGGGAAGGGGGGAGGAGGGGAAGGGGGGAGGAGGGGAAGGGAGAGGAGGGGAAGGGGGGAGGAGGGGAAGGGAAGGAGGGCAAGGGGTGGGAAGGGAGAGGAGGGGAAGGGGGGAGGTGGAGGAGGGGAAGGCGGGAGGAGGGGAAGGGAGAGGAGGGGAAGGGGGGAGGTGGGGGAGGGGAAGGGGGGAGGGGGGGAAGGGGGGGAGGTGGGAGGGGGGGAAGGTGGGGAGGTGGGAGGGGGGAAGTGGGAGGGGGGAGGTAGGAGGGGGGAAGTGGGAGGGGGGGAGGTGGGAGGGAAGGAGGGGGGAGGAGGGGAAGGGGGAGAGGGGGGAGGTGGGAAGAGGTGGGAAGGGGGAGGTGGAGGAGGGGAGGTGGAGGGGGGGTGGGAATGGGGGAGGTAAAGGAGGGGAGGTGGGAAGGGGGGAGGTGGAGGAGGTTGAGGAGGGGAGGTGGAGGAGGGGAGGTGGAGGAGGGGAAGGGGGAGGTGGAGGAGGGGAGGGGGGAGGTGGAGGAGGGGAAGGGGGGAGGAGGGGAAGGGGGGAGGAGGGGAAGGGAGAGGATGGTAAGGGAGGAGGGGGAGGGGAAGGGGGGAGAGGGGGGAGTTGGGGAAGGGGGAGGTGGGGAGGTGGGTGGGGGGAGGTGCGAGGAAAGGAGGTGGAGAGGGGGGAAGGGAAGGAGGGGAAGGGGGAGAGGGGGGGAGGTTGGAAGGGCGGAGGTGGGAAGGGAGGAGGTGGAGGAGAGGAGGTGGGAGGTGGAGGAGGGGAGGTGGGAAGGGGGAGGTGGAGGAGGGGAAGGGGGAGGTGGGGGAAGGGGGGAGGTGGAGGAGGGGAAGGGGGGGTGGGAAGGTGGAGGAGGGGAGGTGGGAGGTGGAGGAGAGGAGGTGGGAAGGGGGAGGTGGAGGAGGGGAAGGGGGAGGTGGGGGAAGGGGGGAGGTGGAGGAGGGGAAGGGGGGAGGGGAAGTGGGGAGGTGGAGGAGGGGAAGGGGGAGGAGGGGAAGGGGGGAGGTGGGGAAGGGGGGAGGTGGGGGAAGGGGTGAAGGGGGAAGGTGGTGGGAAGGGGGGAGTGAAGGGGAGGTGAAGTGGGGTGCAGGGGGGGTGGAGGGGAGGTGGAGTGGAGGTGGAGGGTAGCTGAAGGGGAGGGGAGGTTGAGGGGAGCTTAGGTGTGTTGAGGGGGGGTGAGGGGAGGTGAAGGGGGAGAGGTGAAGGGGGTGACTGGAGTTGAAGGGGGGGTGATGGGAGGTTGAGGGGAGGTGAAGGGGGGGTGAGGGGAGGTGAGGAGTTGAGGGGAGGTGAGGGGGGGAGGTGGAGGGGGGGTGACAGGAGGTGAAGGGGGGGTGACAGGAGGTGAAGGGGGGGGTGACAGGAGGTGAAGGGGGAGGGGAAGTGGAGGGGGAGGTGAAGGGGGGAAGGAAGGGAAGTGGGGGGGGTGACGTGAGTTGAAGGGAGGGGGGTGACAGGAGGTGAAGGGAGGGGGGGTGATGGGAGGTGAGGAGTTGAGGGGAGGTGAGGGGGGGAGGTGGGGGGTGACAGGAGGTGAAGGGGGGGTGACAGGAGGTGAAGGGGGGGTGACAGGAGGTGAAGGGGGGGGGTGACAGGAGGTGAAGGGGGGGGGGGTGACAGAAGGTGAAGGGATGGGGGGGTGATGGGAGGTGAAGGGGGGGGGTGACGGGAGGTGAAGGGAGGTGAAGGGGGGTGATGGGTGGTGAAGGGGGAGGTGATGGGAGGTGAAGAGGGGGTGACGGGAGGTGAAGGGGGGGGTGACAGGAGGTGAAGGGGGAGGGGAAGTGGAGGGGGAGGTGAAGGGGGGAAGGAAGGGAAGTGGGGGGGGGTGACGTGAGTTGAAGGGAGGGGGGTGACAGAAGGTGAAGGGAGGGGGGGTGATGGGAGGTGAAGGGAGGGGGGGTGACGGGAGGTGAAGAGGGGGTGATGGGAGGTGAAGGTGGGGTGACGGGAGGTGAGGGGGGGGTGACGGGAGGGGTGGTGACGGGAGGGGGGGTGACGGGAGGTGAAGGGGGGGGTGACGGGAGGTGAAGGGGGGGTGACTGGAGGGGGGGGTGACGGGAGGTGAAGGGGGGGGTGATGGGAGGTGAAGGGGGGGTGACGGGAGGTGAAGGGGGGGTGACGGGAGGTGAAGGGAGGGGGGGTGACGGGAGGTGAAGGTTGGGGGGGTGACGGGAGGTGAAGGGAGGGGTGGTGACAGGAGGTGAAGGGAGGGGGGGTGACGGGAGATGAAGGGAGGGAGGTGACGGGAGGTGAAGGGAGGAGGTGAAGGGAGGAGGTGAAGGGAGGGGGGGTGACGGGAGGTGAAGGGGGGTGATGGTAGGTGGGGGTGGGTGACGGGAGGTGGGGGGGTGATGGGAGGTGAAGGGGGGGGGGTGACAGGAGGTGAAGGGGGGGTGAAGGGGAGGTGAAGGGGGTAAAGGAGGGGTGATGGGAGGTGAAGGGGGGGGTGATGGGAGGTGAAGGGGGGGTGACGGGAGGTGAAGGGGGGGTGATGGGAGGTGAAGGGGTGGTGACGGGAGGTGGGGGGGTGACGGGAGGTGAAGGGGGGTGACGGGAGGTGAAGGGGGTGACGGGAGGTGAAGGGGGGGTGACAGGAGGTGAAGGGGGTGACGGGAGGTGAAGGGGGGTGACGGGAGGTGAAGGGGGGGTGATGGGAGGTGAAGCGGGAGGGGAAGTGGAGGGGAGGGGGTGGAGGGGAGGGGGTGGAGGGGAAGGGGTGGAGGTGAAGGGGGGAGGAAGGGAAGTGGGGGGGAAAGAAGGGAAGTGGGGGGGAGGAAGGGAAGTGGGGGGGAGGAAGGGAAGTGAGGGCGGAGGAAGGGAAGTGGGTGGGGAGGAAGGAAAGTGGGGGGGGAGGAAGGAAAGTGGGGGGGAGGAAGGGAAGTGGGGAGGGAGGAAGGGAAGTGGGGGGGATGGGAAGGGAGGGGCATGCGGGAGGTAGGGGGGGAGGTAAGTGACAATGTATCATGTGGCCGCTTGCTCCACCTTCCCCCAGTGTCTGCCGGTCGTCTGTCCCCGCCCGAAACATCCCGTGTGCCCCCCAAAAAATCTTCCGTCTGTGCCCCCCCCCCCGAAACATCCCGTCTGTTGTGGTCCGCTCCCTCACCCGTCCGACCGCTCCCTCACCCGTCCGTCTGGCCACTCCCTCACCCTTGCGGCCACTCCCTCACTCCCTCACCCATCCGGCCGCTCCCTCACTCCCTCACCCGTCTGGCCGCTCCCTCACTCCCTCACCCGTGCGGCCGCTCCCACGTGGATGTGAGGCGGGAGGCCGCGTGTTGTGGCCGCTCCCCCGCTGTGTCCCGGGCGCTCGCTCCACTGACTGTAGCGGCTGGGGGGGGGGGGGGGGCGTGTGTGTGTCTGTGTGTGAGAGAGTGTGTGTGTGTGTGTGTGTGTGTCTCTGTGAGTGTGTGTGTGTGTCTCTGTGAGTGTGTGTGTGTGTCTCTGTGAGTGTGTGTGTGTGTGTGTGTGTGTGTGTGTGTGTGTGTGTGTGTGTGTGTGTGTGTGTGTGTGTGTGTGTGTGTGCGTGTGTGTGCGTGACCTTTGGCCCGTCACTCCGCCTCAGGCCAATGAGAGGTGTGCGGGGGCGGGCGGGCCAAGGGAGCCATCTCATTGGCCTGAGGCGGAGTGACAGGCCAAAGGTCCAATGTGATTGCCGCTAGGGACAGGACAACCAGACACGCATACTACCCTTTGAGAAATATATAGATAGATATATATATATATAATTATTATTTTGCCCCATAGTTGCTCCATGTATACAATAAGTTTATAAATATAGGTGTTACTATAGAGGCTTATGTAAAGTTTGTAGACTTAAAATGAGAACAGAAATCATTCAAAAGGAACTGACACTAAGCAAGAACATCGGTATACTGTATGTTAAGGAAGGGCAGGTTCGTTGATTAGAAATCTGAACTTCGCAGCTCGGTTGGACATCCGAGTTGAACTCCTGAACAAATTTTAGTGTTTTATAAACTGTGTGAACTTTTGGGTTTGCAAGCAGACAACTTGTTAATTGAGAAGTGCTAAACTTTCAGCTAAGGTCACAAACCATGCAAAATGTGCCTTTTCGGAGTGGCGAAAAAAGTTGCAGTAGTGGGTTTGCTGACAATTCGCCAAGTATTAAATCAATGTGTATTGCAATTTCGTTTAATATGCTAATTTGCTAAAGACTCTAACATCACCTGATTTGCTTAATGCAGAAACTAAATAGGACACAGAAATGATGTTTTGATCATTGTCTGGTGATATTTTGCTAAAAGCTTGTGACATTGAAAACTCTAAGGGGCCTATGCACTAAAGGTTCATAAAAATAATCGCCATTTAAATCGCCATTTTTGTGAGCATTGCTATCACGGTATTTAGAAAGCGTTGATTACCACTCATAGCAAAATTTACAAAACGGACGAGTTGCCGACGATGTGATGAACGCCTCCCTGAAAAGGTTCTATCTGCTGCTGAGAGAGCTGCTCAGAGAGAGCCACTTCTCCCTGTGCAAATCTCGGCCGAAATGTATATTTTATTAATTTCAATTTTATTACTAGTGTAGATGAGCAAGGGGTCTCCGGAGCAGAACCCTGTTGATTTCCGGTCCGGGGACCCCCTGCTACAATACACTAGTAATAAAATGTATATTAAAATAAGTAATAACCACCAAAACACAACCCACACCCTGTACCCCCACATAAAACCACATTTTATTTTTTATACACAGGATTGATACTATAGGTTGGCGGGGCTCCTCGAGTGGTCCCCGTGGGTGTCCGGGGGTCTCCGGTGGTGATATTAATGGCTATCAGCTTCGAAGACTCCCAGCATCAGTCCGATGCAGAAAAAAAGCATTTTTTTTTCTAAGTGCCATCTTTCCGCTTCTCAGCAGGTTTCCAACAACTGCACGCCAACTTTTTCTGGCGTGAGCATTTTGGTAGAAACTCACCATTCTAGAGCGGCGATAGGCATTGATAACCTAATCACTGCTACTAGAATTGCACAAGTTTATGAACATGTCGAAAAGCAGCAAAAGGTGACTTCCTCTGTGATTTTTTTAGCAAATTTTTTTGGGCTATTCAGCCTTTTTTTGCCCACTTATCGCCGCTTACAGAAATACTGTAGGTCTTTTGGGTGATAAGTGGGTGATAAGTTCCTTATGAGCACTTAGTGCATAGGCCCCTAAGACTAGATTGGCAGTATTGTTATTCCAGCCCTTTGAGGCTTTGCAAAGTGTTTCCCAAGAATTTGTGGGAAAAACTCTTAACATTTCACTAATGCATTTTGGACATCACTACTTGCAAAAGTAGAAAAGTTAGAAAAAAAACATATTACTTTTTTTTATTAAACTGAGTGACCTTTTGTGTTCGAAAACTTGCAATTATATTGACATAATTTGGAATTTACAGCTTTTTTTATGCTTTTGTTTTTTTTAATAAACTGGGCACACTTTTGGGTTTGCGAATGGAAAACTTTTAAACTTGTGCAGAAATGTTCAAATGTCCAAGTTATGTTTTAAGAGTCACATGTTTATATTGTTTTAAACATTCAAGAGGTATATACACACCATATACAGTATAACACAGAACATACAGCCCTTCTGTCCAGTCCGCAGACCAGGATTGATGGTACTGGGACACGAGGTTAGAGCTGGTGTGGGAAAGGGGCCTGTGCTGCCTCTTCAATGCTGCTCCCATCAATTGACTGCAGCAGCAGTTCTCATGAGGCTTGCCGGGCAAATAGATGTTCCCGGTTAGCCTTTGGGTGGGATTCTGCTGCATTCAAGTGTGGTAGCAGCATGGAAGAGGTAGCACATATTAAGAGTGAGAATGGGGCGGGGAGAGGGGGAGGAGATATTAAGAATGTGAGGGGGGAGATATTGAGAATTAATGGGGGAGATGTTAAAAGTGTGATGCAGGAGATATGAAGGTATGAGGAGAGGGAGATATGAAGAGTGTGGGAGGTGGAGAGAGAAATAGAGAGAAAATGGGGAAGTAAGGGAGAAAAGGGGGTAGTGAGCTTAATGCTTATATCAAGCATATAGCTATGTTGTATATGCATTTTTTTTTAATGTATGGTATATATGGCCTGAATTAAGTACAATTCAATCTAATCAGGCACCTCATATGAAATGAGTTTGACACCCCTGGTACATACAGTAACACATCTGAAAAAATGTCTGAATTCAAATATGTTCAAATGTGTTATTTTCTATAGACTTTTAACAACTACCAATTACAGTATTCCAAATACACCCCAAGAAAAGCATTAGATGAAGGGCTGTTATCACTGTAATGTTTGTTCTATAGATTGTATTAGACAACAGTTAGAAATTGGCAGCTAAACAATGAATGAGTTTAACAGACTTTTTACAGCGCTACACACTCTTCTAGTCATTGTTGTGTTGAAACATCCCTGTCCAGGCCAAATAATTAGCAGAACAATTAGTCTCTTCACCACAGACAAAACTATCACTGAATGTTCCATGGCTGAAGCTCTCGTAGCAATTTATACAAACAGAAAAACAGTGGGGTACACAATATACTGTAGATAAAATGGGTATTTTAAAGATGTTATAAAAATCATAGCATCCTCAAACATTAATGATAGTAAAAAGAGTAATATGAAATTTATATATTTATTTATAAAATGTTTTACCAGGAAGTAATACATTGAGAGTTACCTCTCATTTTCAAGTATGTCCTGGGCATAGAGTTAAGATGACAAATAATACATGGTTACAAATAAATATGTAACAGGGTATGTCTTTTCTGCCTATCTTTCCCCACCCTGTTATGTAAGTCCTGCTAGCTGCAGCCTATAAGGGGTTAATCTGTGGGCTTGTGACCCATGCTCCTCTATGATGGACAGGAGTAAGGTTGTGACTCATGGTCTGTGTAAGCCTATCAGGGATAGGTATAGACCATGAGCCCACCCCTTCTATCCTAACTAGGGGAATGCCACATTTAGTATCAGTCCTGTTCCTGATCTGGAAGAGAGAGGAAGCAGAGATCTGTCAGTCTCTCCCATGGCGGGATGAACATGCTCGCCCTCAGTCTTTGGACTGAGGGAACATCAGATTCAGCCACAGAGGCCCTGTAAGACCAGGGGGCATCACCATCCAGAGGTCTGGGACCTCTGAGACTTTGCATCGCTGTATGGAGATCTGCAGTGGATGCCTGCCATACAATAAAGACCCTTGTTGTTACACTTCTGTCTAAGTATCAGTCCTTGGGCAGGAGGGAGAGGATGCAATAGTGAGGGCTGATTTCTGGACACCCTGGAACCCACTATGGCTGGAGGTGCTGAACACCAAGAGAACAAACCTATTTCTGTCCTGATCTCCACTACATCGCAGATCAGACTCTGCTCTCTTGACCCTAACAGGTATTGCACCACACACACTAGGTATCATAGGCTGTGTATTTCCCAGAGATGAAGGGGGGGGGGGGTGAAACAGTGCTACACATAGTTAGATAAGTGAACAGGGTATACATTATATACAAGACATTGCATGCACAGTTAGAGATAATATGTATTATAGGCGTATGTAACAGTTACAGACCAGATTAAAATGTGAGACAGCTTTTGTTTTGAAAAAACTTAGACTGGTGGTTGTCAGATTCTCCGGTATATTGTTCCAGTTTTGGGGTGCACGGTAAGAGCAGGAGCAGCTGGATACTTTGCTGAACATTGGGACCATGAACAGTCTTTTGGAGTCAGATCTCAGCTGATACTGTAAGTGTTGCATATGGTAGGGGTGAGGAGCTTGTTCAGGTAGACGGGTAGCTTGCCCAGAAAGTATTTGAAGTCAAGACAGGACAGATGAACTTTGCGCCTAGACTCAAGTGATGACCAATCTAGTTCTTTGAGCATTTCACAGTAATGTGTGTTGTAGTTGCATTGGAGCACAAAACAGGCATATTGAATTGTAGATGGTATCAAGTTTGCTAAGGTGTGTTTAAGGTGCCGAGCTGTACACTATGTCCCCAGAGTCGATAACTGGCATTAACATATGCTATGCGATACACTTTCTGACCAGCAGACTTAGGGAGGATTTGTTCCTGTAAACTACACTTAGTTTGGCAGAGGTTTGGGATGTCAAGATGTCAAATAATGAAAGTACAGTATGCAATGGCAGACATCTGTAGGACGTATTTTCCAAACATGAGATTGTTATTTGTGTCCTGCTCATTTCTAAATATTTGCTTTAATTTTCTTATGTTTTTATTATTTCATTATAATTACATGCATGATTACTATCATTCGAATGAATGACTAATAACGCATGAGGAACAGAAACTGTTGATTAGCAATAAAGCCATGGGGTGTATTTAGCAAGTTCCCGATATGTGAAACTTACAATGCATCAAATATGTTCTGCTCCATGTATTAGCATGACTCAAACTGGCAGACCGTCATTATGCTCAGTTAAGTGATATTATATATATGACACATGGAGTTATAACCGTGAACACACCTGAGGAAACTAGGAAATGTGATAATTTGAATATGCAAAGAAAATATGAAATTATTTAAATCCTCTATCCCCAAAAAGCCCTTTCAGGGCCTGGGTGGGAGTGAGGCAGAGACATAGTTAAGATCACGTTATTCGAAGTGAACACTACAATAACATGACTGTTAGCCTATGCTAATGAAATATACAACGGCTGTTGTTTTTCCATACATTAAGCTTAGTGGATACGTGTTAACCTCAGAAAAAATAACATGCATTGCCATTTTATGTATTGTCACATTATGAGCTCTGATTTAACGGAGCTTTGTGGATCTAGATGTTAGTGTTCAAGCTCTTTAAGGCAAGGACACCATTTTTTATCTTTCCCCCTTATTTTCATTTTACAACTAGTGCACTTTAGTTTGTAATGTACCAGTAGTGTTCTGTAGATTAAATTGACAGTGAACTGCCATAAGATCTCCCAGTGCTAGAAAATGTCTTATGGCCCAGTCTGTTGATGTCTTCCAGCATTGGAAAATTCCTTATGGCCCACTCTGTTGATGTCTTACAGCATTGGAAAATTCCTTATGGCCTAGTCTGTTGAGATCTTCCAGCATTGGAAAATTCCTTATGGCCCAGTCTGTTGACGTCTTCCAGCATTGGAAAATTCCTTATGGCCCAGTCTGTTGGCGTCTTCCAGCATTGGAAAATTCCTTATGGCCCAGTCTTTTGACGTCTTCCAGCATTGGAAAATTCCTTATGGCCCAGTCTGTTGACGTCATCCAGTGCTGGAAAATTCCTTATGGCCCAGTCTGTTGGCGTCTTCCAGCATTGGAAAATGTATTATGGCAGAGCACTTTTTAGTAAATATGCACTAGTATATGCTGCGTGGTAGGTATTATACAACAATAAAATCATTATTACAATGAAATGGCAACTCTTTATTACACAATTATACCATTACAATATATGACATACTGTAAAAACACTTAATAAACACCAGGTTGTAATAAAACACCATAAGCAAACACACACAAAAATATATTTCTCATGTGAAAGAAAATGGATTCCTCTGTTTGCCAGAATCATGTAAAGAAACATTGTTTAATTTCATCAAAGTGATTCTACCTGCATTGAAATCACAGATTGCTCTTTTTTTTCCCTCACCAGCTGTGAAATTTGGAAGAATGTCAAAAAAGCAGAGGGACAGTCTATATGCCGAGGTACAGAAACACCAGCAGCGACTGCAAGAACAAAGGCAGCAACAAAGTGGAGAGGCAGAGGCTTTAGCCAGGGTGTATAGCAACAACATCAGCAATGGTTTAAGCAATCTCAATAATGAAACAGGCGGCACTTACTCAAATGGACATGTCATTGACTTGCCCAAATCTGAGGGTTATTATAGTGTGGACTCAGCACAGCCCTCCCCAGATCAATCTGGGATAGACATGACTGGAATAAAACAGATAAAGCAAGAACCTATTTATGACCTTACATCTGTACCAAACTTATTTACGTATAGCTCTTTCAACAATGGACAGCTCGCACCTGGAATAAGCATAAGTGACATAGGTAAGTAGCCTTATTGTATTGTGCATGCGACATTTTGACCTAAGTAGCATGACATGTGACATTAGCATCTCATTGCTATCCATTTACACCTTTGGTGCAAATAATTACATTACATTTATTGAATCCTACAATTTAACATGAATCAATTTATAATATTTAAACAGAGCTGAATAATCAAGGTTTTTAAGAGAAATGTTTCCCATTTGCTGTTTAAAAGACCACTTTTGCAGGCAGCAGAAATGTTTAAGAGTAAGTTTACAATTGGACAAATATGCAAATGCATTGGTATTCAGTTATCTAGGATGTTTTCAGTCATCTTGCAATGATGATCTACTGTATATAGTAAAAAACAGTTCAGCGATCTGGGCCTGTGTACAGCCCTCAGTGCACCTAAGACTGGATTCCTGATGGTCTAGCATTATGCTAGTCCTGGCACCACACTTTGGAACTATTATTTGTTTTAGCAATTCTTTTGTGCTTTTTGCCAACTTTTTAGTAGCAACATCTGTCATCTTTAAAAAGGTAAATACATTTGATCTCCTGGTCACATATCAAGGTTCACTGTTTATGACGTTCGTGTACAGTATACTATTGAATGAAGTCTAGTGGTGCAGACAAAGTGGCTGCCAAGTACCCAGCATCGGTTTCTTTTTCTTTACCTGTCGGAGCAGCTCCATGACATCCAACAGGATTTAAAAAAAGCCTCACTTAATAAGTGTTCTGCTGCAAATCACTGAACACTCTACTGTTTGCTCTTTCATCCTAATCAATAAACATGAGATAGCTGATAACTTGCTGAATGTCTGTGCATTGTAAAGGACTGAATGAATGGTCTCTAGCAGAAACCGTTTTGGAACAAAGAGTTAGACGGGTATTTGTGCCAAAACTGAAACATATTCCAATACATTTTTATTTAAATTATTTTAAATCTCACAGTTTTAAATAATGGGGTGTATTGAAAACAGGTAGCACACAAGGTGATACAGCCTAGTGCTTATTTGAAACACAATAGTACAAAAGGACCATGAAAGGGAAGAAATGTGTTCGAGAGAATAGATGAAAGGTACTATTATTCTAGCAATTCAATGGAAATACCTTTAATATTTAACTATATTGTAGTAATTAAATAACAGAAAAGATGATGTGCGAGAGTGACTCTAGCTTGCATTATGGCAGCACTACAAAATGTGTAAGAAAAAATCATCAATAGAATAAGGTTTTCACATTACAATGTTAGATTTATTTAGTCCAAACAAACCAGCAGAGCTGACACAAATGTATGTATATCTTTATTTATATAGCGCCAAAAATGTACTCAGCGCTTCACAAAGAATACAGTACATGGAATTATAATAATATAGTAAGCACAGCAAAATCAGACAATAGGAAAATAAATTCCTGCCACGAAGATTTTATAATCTAAGAGGTATGATGGGAGATTTACAGAGACAGCAGGTGAGGGAATAAGTGCTGTAGATGGCAGTGCTTGGCCACAATGGGTTGTAGGAGTGACTGTGTGTGGGAAAAATTCCACGAGTGCAGGCTATTGGGATGATTGATTTGTGGGGTGAGTTTTAAGGTTAGTCAGTATTAAATCAGGGGGGCGATAACCTACATTGGAGCGGGATGAATGAATCCTCACCTTTTGCTTCTTATCCACTTTAACGTGGATCAACGTTAAAGGAATAAGCAGCAAAAAGTGGTGCACTGTAAATGCTCATGCGCATCATTACCCATAATACTTGGCTACAGTGGAAGCACTGTATGCTGTGTGCTTATTTGTATGCCAGGTTTTGCGATGTGAAGGTGCTTAGAAGTGTTCTTTATCTTTAAAACGCTATTAAATATGGTATATTGTACAGTGAAGCAATATATTTGAAGAATAATGTATTTAACAATTAGGATTAGCAAGAGAATACATATTGTCATAAAAGAATGAAAACCAATGAAATCCCTTGGTAGAGATAGTAAGTCCCCATAAGCCACATTTTCTATATGAGTTCACCTGAGATCAGGTATAGATTAGCTTGCCCTATAATAGTTAAAGAGGTAGCTATACTGAGTACAGATGGGCAAATCCGGCAGTGTGAAATCAGCATGTACCAGAACCTTACAAAATACAAAACCATTAAGATTTTTAGAACCAAAATCCCCCACATTATTTTGAGCCAAAATCAGAACACCAGTTCAAATGAACATCTCTAGGTGTTTATCTGCAAACCTTTTTTTTTAATCATTATTATTATTATTATTATTATTATTATTATTTTAAGCTTTTCAGTGATGTTATGTTAATTTCCTAATTGTGTTTATCAGTTTATATTCTTTTCATAATTTTTCCTGCTTTAATAGTATATTTTAAAATGATCCTGCTTATATTGAGTTTTTCCTTAATTTGGTAAAAATCCGAAACTAAAACCAGAAAACAAAATTATTTTAGAACCGAAACAACAACCAAATAAATTGTTAGTTCCGAGTAATCATTTATATCAGCATTACTTAATTTGAAAACTGTTTATTCAGAACAACATTGGCATAGACTTTGATATTGACATGCATTTTTATCTTGAAAAAACACTGCACACCGGTAACAGCAATTATCTAACATAAATCTCCATAGCTAATAGATCTGTAATAAATGCAAGAAACTTGATTACCAGCATTAGATTTGATACAGCAACAATTAAAAATAGATATCCATCTGGACACACTTTCTGGGGCTTGATACATAGATGCCTGTACCTCTTATATAATAGTATTTTTTTTTTAAACTAATAGATTGCCTAAATATTAATGCAGGACAATCTCATTAATTAAGCTCCAACCCATCTCTCTCAAAAGGGGGAAGGGGGGAAGCTGCACTTTTAGATAAAAAAAGAAACAACTGTAGGATACAAAAGAAGTGGGAAATAAGAGTACATAGAAAACCTTTCCAACTCAAATGGTATTTTTGATTAGTTACTCTGATTGTTCTATTTGCTGTCTATATTTCTTCCCTGCCTTTGCCATTACCCCTACAGTGTAATCAATAGCATTTGTCCCACTAGAAATCTAATTAAATTAAGGGGGTATGTACAGGTATCAGGTGTTGTTAGCTGGAGCATTGTTTCAAAAGTGGTGCAATTTGCGTAATTTTAACCCTATATAACTGTGTCAGATATTCTTGTATCTGTGAGAAGTGCATATCAATGTGGAAAGAGCCCTTTTTTTGCTTTGATATATAGGGTCTCGTATAATGTAAGCCCTTGTCAAAACTGTGCAAGAAAGGCTTTTTTAAAGCAGTTTCAGTCCGGCTCTGGAAATCCGAGCGGTATGACAAAAAAGTTCTGAAACTCACAATTTTTGCAAACTCGTTGGAATTCTTGTGGGTCTGTTAACTCAAAAAGGCTAAAGTGCTTCAAATGCCTTGCCGAGTTTTTCTCACCACCTCAAGGTTTACGAGATAGCCTCAATAGAGGTGGAATTGCATCATTACAGCAGTCTTACCTAAAGGGGGCATTAGCTCCGCCCAGATCCTGAAATGTGGGTTTTGCTGAAGAGAAAGAGACCTATTTCAGTAGTGTCCCAAGCACTATATATCCCCTCAAACCTCCCTCCAAATAACATATGGAGAAACACGTGTGCTAAAAAAAAAAGAGCACGCCTTTAATACAAAAATGGGATAAACAAAGTATTTTTAAATGATTAACACCTCCTAAAAGATTTCCATTAGACCAACAGTATACTGAAAAGCCTAAAACACCTTGTGACGAAGAGGGTACTAGTGTCAGGACCAACAGGATCACAACCCACAACCTCTGCTATTCAGAGCAGCAGCTCTAGCATTGAGCTTAACAAGTTGCTGGAATGATCCACTGTCACAGCATACTTTCAAGCTCTACTGTTCACACCTGTAGCTAATCATTCACATGGACAGTATTCCCCCAAGCTTCCTTCCTTTACTTTACATATCCTATTAGCATATCTCAGATATCTCAGGTGTGTCCTTTTTCTGCACAGGTGTCTCTCCACATGTTGGTTGGAGGGTGGTTTGAGGAGATGCTGCATATATATATATATATACACAGCACTTGGAACTCTATTAAAATCTCTCTGTCCACCACTCCTCTCTCTCCCGCTCCATGTTAATTCTGCTGATATTTTGTATTTTAATAAACGCAATGTAAATGATGAAATTTGTAATACTGAATACAGCTAGTTGTCAAATGTCATTCTGCAACTTGTGAAAATGTGAAACTGCACTCCTATCCCCTTCTGTCAATGGCTCAAGATGCTTTGCTCCACTTTTTTGTCCAAATGACTCCACCTGCACCATGAGTATTTAGTGGTGTGGTTACAGGAGTTAGATGAAAGAGTCAGTGCAATATTGTAATAATGAGATGCATCAAAAGCGGAGTATATAACTGCATCAAATAGATCGGCTATGTATAGGTTGTGTTAATTTTTGCTCCTTAGAGATCTGTGTCGAAATGTAAGAAGCAAGATTTATACAATGATAGATGGCGCAAATTGACAGAAATGCAAATATTGGTGTGGGACTTAGAGAAAATTTTGATACAGTACATATTTCCCAAAGCTTCTGGGAACTTGGGGAGTACTCACTTTCACCCACGGAGAGACATTTCTACCACTGGCCACATATAAATGTTATGACCTTGTATGATGCCTATACTATAGTAGAAGGCAATAATGTATCTATTATCTTATCAATAGAAGCCTCTACCATTAATTTGGTAAATTACTGAAGAAAGACATGCACCACCCTCGAGAATAGAATGGGCTCATATACATGTGATGAAGACACTCCAGCAAAATAAACTCAGATGCACTCTATAGCATCATTTGTAAAGTTTGTTTAATAAACATTCAGCACAGATTGCAGTTTATGTTAATGACTTGAGAGTTCAAATTTAGGTAAACTATGACAAATATGCTGCTGGCTTTGGATGGAGAAAGAATGCTATCCCTGCAGCTTACAGTATATTACTAGGATTAACACAATGGGATATGTTAACCCTACCGTATTAATAAGCACGTTTCACCCTGTGCGCCATTGAAAACAATGGTACCATGTGCTGTATCTCCTTAACAAATGCAATATTTACCTTGTGATCTCTTACATTGTTCCATCGTAATGGAGTTAACAACATCTGCTACATCTGGACATCAAATTATGTATTTGAATATTTCTGAAATGCCACAATTGACTCCTACTGAACTAAGGAGACCCTAGCAGGAGGATCCTCATAATAAACCAGTATTTGGAAGCAGTGGAACAAGGAATACATCTTTAATTGATTTCAACTTTTGCATCAGAAATTCCATTTTTATGGAAAGAATGGGAGTGCCTAGTATTTAAAAAATGACTGTTATATTGGGCCTTCAAAATAAGGACGCTAAAACAAGATCACTGATACTATCCAGAAAGTATTGGGAGATAGTATTAATAGCTGTGCACAATGACAATGGTTACTTTGGAGTAGAGAAAACAACTGAGTTAATAAAAGATCGCTCTTTTGGGTACAGCCACGAGGCTGTCTCATGATTAGTCATGCCAAGGCCTGATGTCACTGCCTCCCGCTGTCACTCAAGTGCAACTCCTCGGAGTGGGAAAACCCCATATCAACTACTGGCAGCCTGATTGTATCAGGGCTTACTGCCATTACAAGGGCAGAATAGTAGCCACAGGTGACCTGGCTACACAAAAATAGCAGTAAAAAAGAGATAATGACTATGCGTTTATAATAATTAAGGATAAAGAAATATATTCAAGGACATACTGCTGACTGGAGGACTGACATTAAAGTAAAAATCCAAGTCAGTCTAACTAGATCAACACACTGCAATTAAAATACGCTGGTGTTAGATAAGACGCTAAGAGCAATTGTTTAAAGGTACAAATGTATTAGCTATTGATATAGCAGCATCGAGATCTAGATGAAGAGTCAATTACAATGTAATAACCAGAATTGTTATAGTGGAATTAATTAACACACATTCCCAGGTAGCTCAAACTTCTACATCCACCACATCATGAATATATATTTATGTCAAAAAAGAGTGCTTCTGGGCATGGCAAACGTATACAACAAAAGACAGGGGTGCCCAATGCTACATCAAATTGACAAAACATATATGATAATTAGTACACAGTTCAAATACTTCAATAATAATAATAATAATTACTTGGTTATTTAGTTAAACCCTTTGGCCAAAGTGTTATAAGCCTGCATACTGACGCCAAGGTATAACCAAATTAATGCAGGTCCTACACTACACTGTGAACACTTCCCTTTACCTCTGTATGAGGGGAAAGAACCATAATAGGCCCTGTTCTTGCAGCAAAGTGAAAAGACCTCCCAAGTTAAAAAGGTGAGGAGGAGTGAGCTCTGGAGGGAGGTGCCACCTACCTCTATTACAACTGTTACCAGTCAGAAATTGATTAACACACATTCCCAGCTAGCTCAAAATCCTACACCCACCACATCATAAATATATATTTATGTCAAAGAAGAGAGCTACTGGGCGTGGCATATATATACAACAAAAGACAGGGGTGCCCAATGCTACATCAAATTGACAAAACATATATGATAATGTGTACAAAGTTAAAATACTTCAATAATAATAATAATAATTACTTGGTTATTTAGTTAAACCCTTTGGCCAAAGTGTTATAAGCCTGCATACCAAACGTCAAGGTATAAGCAATAAAGCAGGTCCTACACTACACTGTGAACCCTTCCTTTTACCTCCTAAAAGGTTAAGTCACTGTTGCACAATCTCCTTCAATGTGAATCTTTCCAGTACCTTAAGCCTACTGCATACCAGAACTGTTCTTGAGTAGAATAACTGGGATGGCTATACAGTACCCTTCTTACATTAAACGTTGATTGCTACCAAATGGTAATTACTGTACCATGCAGTACTGTATAGGAAAATAGCTAGAAGTGTTTGTGCCAAGTAGGGAAAAAAACCATCAAATATTCAATTTCTGTAACCACTATGATTAATTGTGTTATGATGTCTGGTGAGACAATTCTACAAGAAGTAGACTAAAGTGATGGACACTTGAGGGAATGAAATAAGCTAAAATGTTTCTTTTTCATTCCAAGATAGCGTTCGTTTTATAAATACCGTTGTCCAAAGCACTAGACATATATGTTGTTTTTTGGAAATGTGTGCTCGGTTCTATATTTTCAATCAGTTCATTGTAGAAGCTAGATATACATATATATTATATATATATAATATATATATATATATATATATATATATATATATATATATTACACACACAAACACATATACTGTATATGCATATTCATTGTTTCCTTTGTGTCCTTGGCACAGATCGAGTTGCACAGAATATCATCAAGTCCCATTTAGAGACATGTCAATACACCGTGGATGAATTACACCAACTGGCTTGGCAGACCCACACCTACGAAGAAATCAAAGTATACCAGAACAAGGTATTTGCAAACAACTGGTAGTTCTAAAGTTAAGATCTTCACTGCTTCTAATGTTTTACAAATAGGATGGCCTGCACATGTAAACATCATTCCTATCATTTGGATTCTAGAATGCTTCTTTTCAAACTGCCATTAACTGTATGTGGGAAACATTATTATTCAATCATGTGTGGGCAAATATATTCTGCATATCTGCAAAAAAATACTCATCTGGGCCACTATAAATAATAAACGAGGTCTCTACATTATTTTGATTTTTCAGTAGAAATATGTCATACAGCATATTTGTTAGAAATCTACATGTTTTTCAGAAACCTATGGGTGCTTTAAAAAAAATACATATATATATATATCTATATAATCAGAAACAGGGCACGTACAAAACAAAATAAAAAATAATAGTAAGGGGAGGGTGCATACTGTCCAAAAAAAGAGAAAAAGGGATAGGCACTTCTATATGCAAAAAGGAGAAATTTATTGACTCAACGTTTCGGTCCCCACTGGGACACCTTGAGAAATGTTGAGTCAATAAATGTCACCTTTTTGCTTATGGGAGTGTCTGTCTGTCTGTTTGTCTGTCTCTCTCTCTCTCTCCTTATTTGAAGTCATTTCCCAGAATCCCTTGCTGCAGTGTAAGCGCTGTGTGCTGGGTAATAATGGTGAAAGTCAGAGTTGCAGACCTGTCTAAGATATGCAAATGAGCACACAGTAATATTTCCATTATTGGTGCTACATAATCTACCTGTACTGTATATACCTACATTGGATAAAAATGCGCTAAGTGCTCAGTGAATAGTGTACAGAAATATATCAATAAGTGTATAAAAACAAATCTATTATGTAGGCAGGCAAATGCCCAATAGTATTAAAACAATCGTAATGAACAATGCTGTGAACAGTGCCCTGAGTTTCAGGCCTGACAAAACAAATACATGAAACCACTATCAAGAATTGCAGCAGCCTCTATAAGGTAAACCAAACCCTTAATCTAAAAAACACAAAAGAATAGAAGCGCTTAATTCTGACATGTATCAGGACGACAAAATGCCGTGCTGAACCGGCATTCACTAGCGTTCACTTGGTGTTCTGGTTTACCTTCAATCGGTGTTGCAGTTCCGGTTATTAGAAGGGATGAACAGAAATGACCATGACCATTGGTTCTGTGCAAATTGTTTTATTGTTTTATATTATTGTGAACTATGTTCATTCACAATCACATGTATACCTATAGAGTTAATTTATAAAATATAATATATAAAATATCAGTACTTTCCTCACTATCTATATTTGTACTACGCACTTCTATCATATATATAAAGCATATCGGTAATACCATTTGCTTTGATGAACTGCACCATTTTGTGCTCACAGTTGTGTCCAATGTTAGAAACTTGTAAAACCCAGTTGTATACAGGAATCGACAGAAAGTGTCATTATTTTCGTTGCATTTCATTACCCAGAATCCTTAGCTACATTTTAATCACTATGACAAGACAATAGGGTGAATAAAGTTTGTGGGGCATGTCGAGGACATAATTGCACTAATGAGTTTTTGTCTTTGTTGTACTTGGTATGGTGCAGTTGTTTTTATTTTATTACTTTATTGTGCACAGAATCAGTGACCAGGTCCATACGGTCAAGTCTAAAGGATGACATAACTCTTTCTTAACATACTGTCAGTTATATTATACAATTGAAGTAATACAGCAGGTAAAAGTTTTAGAGGTATGTTTATGTTCAACATAGATATGAAGTTAAATGTGAAAGGCTTAGTGTCCTTAGTTCAATGACAAAGAAGCCATGTTCACAGTTGACTTGCTGTATGGACATATGAAAATGGGTTGTAGGCTTGAGGATGTGGGAAAGATGTACATTTGGGATTTTTCGTTACATTCGGTGCACATTTTTAACCAGACAGGATTGCAACTTTATGAGTAAAGTGTTTAAATGGTAATAAAATAGCACATATACTGTAGACATAATTTAGTACATCCTGTTACAATGTACTGTATGTGCATCTGGTGTCTCCCCCTATTGGCAATCCTTAAAATATAAGCTGTGGCTCACAAGTTAAAGTTGTAGGTGTATAACTTACCATTAGAGACTATATTTATCTATCAAGTACTGGGGCAATTCTAGTTCAAACATAGCAAAAACAATTGTTTTAAATGAGATTTGTTCTCTTTAATAAATATAGTGCTTTTTTGTCTCCAGTTTTGCACTGATTTTGCAGAAGGGGATTTTGATAAATAACTCCCTATAAGCAGTTAAAATTCCTGGAGAAGTCAGCTTTTTTTTTTTTTCAACTGAAGTTTTTATTGGGTTTTACATAGCATACAGTGTGTCACATTCCATAGTTTCGGGATGGCCTTGAATTGGGTGTATGGGTGGTGCACCCTTAATTTCATCCATGCGGCTGTATCCTTCCTAGGCTTGGAGGCTTAGTTGCCCTGTCATCCGATCTCGGGGCCTATCCTACCTGTCTCCTAATTGATAGTGCATGAGTCTTGCCCCGTCATCGGAGAATGCATTCAACTCTATTAATGCAGTATTGTGTCGGTATCTACCCCTGGGATGTCTGTCTGGGCTATCCATGGTGCCCAGACTTTTAGGAAATTTGAGCCAGAGTCGTTGACCCAACTAGTCAACTGTTCCATCTGGCACACGTGCCAAATTTTATTCCGAATTCTGGGGATAACTGGAATTATATCTTGTTTCCATACTGCTGCGATCTCGCATCGGGTGGCGGTTGCGAAATGTGCAACCAGCTTGTGTGCCGCTTTTGGCAATCCCTGGATTCGCCTGCCCAAAAGGAACAGCCACGGATCCAGGGGGATCTCCAAGTTGAGAATCCGCTGTAACCATTCCCTAATGTTTTCCCAAATCGGGACCACCCTCGG
Organism: Ascaphus truei; assembly: GCF_040206685.1. NCBI lineage: Eukaryota > Metazoa > Chordata > Amphibia > Anura > Ascaphidae > Ascaphus > Ascaphus truei. Next base: position 171,909,841 of record NC_134483.1, read on the forward strand.
GCAAGATCACAGCATATGTTTTAAATCCGCTGATTCCCCGCACTGCTTTGGGCAAAGCGGCAAATAACCTTTAACAAATTTAGATAGTTTAAGTGGGGTATGGTACCAGCGCATGAGGACCTTATATGCATTCTCCTTTAACGTGGCACAGACTGAGCTTTTGGCTGCAGCCTGAAGGATATTATCCCAGTCTTCGTCCTCTAGTGTCTCCCCTAAGTCAGTCTCCCTTCTCGTCATGTAGTTGAGTCGGGGTTCTTCCGTCTTCCCAGGGCAGATCACTTCCATGTACATCCTAGAGGTCAGTCCCCTTGTGTCCGTTCCTCTAGAACACATTTGCTCAAAATTCGTTCTTGGAGGTCGAATTGGGGATTTATTGTAAAAAGCTCTGATTTGGAGGTATCTAAATAATTCCGAGTTAGGTACTCGTTTTTCCGATTTAATTTGCTCAAATGTTTTAATAAATTTCCTGCCCTCCAGATCTTTGAGTCGTTTATAACCCGACTGAAACCAGATTAAAAAGTTTTTACCAAGCATCCCCGGAGCGAAGTCTGGATTCTTGAGTAATGGGGTCATCAGGGATTGTTTGGTGGTAAGCTTATGTCTAAATTTGGAATTCCCACATACCGCCAGAGAGTTCGCCATGGCCTGAAGCATTCCACAATGTTTGGGAAGCCAGATTAAATCGTGCAATCAACTGGTGCACAGCAGTCTCTCTCCAGTGCCACCCAACGCCGCAAAGACGGGTCTGCGTGCCACTGGACAATTTGGCTCAATTGGGCTGCCTTGTAATATGCCAACAAGCAAGGTACCGCTAATCCCCCTTTTGTAACTGGCCTTTTTAATATGCTCTTCGCAATTCGCGGGCTTCTGTTGTTCCAAATAAAATTCAATATTCGAGACTGTAAGGAGAGGACATCAGCGCGAATAAAGGTACCGGTAGGGACTGGAATAGATAGAACCCCCTTTGGAGGAGGTTCATTTTAATACTATGAATTCTCCCGAACCATGAAATACCATACCCGGCCCATACTCTGAGATCCTCCCTTAGAGTCCTGAACAGTTTCGGGTAATTGGCTTTATATAGTGAATTATAATCTCTTGTAATATATACCCCGAGGTATTTGATAGAGGAGGCTTGCCATTTGAAATTGAAAATTATTTCTAACAATTTTTCTACCGGTCGTGGTAGATTTATGTTGAGGGCTTCTGATTTGGTCTGATTGATTTTGAACCCGGAAATTTGATTACATTTTCCCAAAATCTCAAAGACATTGGGCAGGAAGGTGAGGGGTTTAGACAGTGTCAGGATCACGTCATCCGCATTCAGCGCCACTTTATGAGCTTGGTCCTTTACCTCTATCCCTGATATATCGGGGCTTAAGCGAATATGCGCTGCTAGAGGTTCGACACACAGGGCGAATAACAGCGGGGACAGGGGGCACCCCTGTCTTGTCCCACTACAGATATTGAATTGTTCTGAGGGGAAGCCCTTGTGTCGGACCCTAGCTGTAGGGCCGTTGTATTATGCCAGGATGGCCTCGAGAATCCGCCCCTCAAAGCCAAATGCTCTCAATGCCTCCCTCAGGTAGGGCCAATCTATTCTATCGAAGGCCTTCTCAGCGTCCAGAGTTAATACCATTGACGGGATATTACGTTTCTTGGCCAAATCAATCAGATTGATTATCCGTCTGGTATTGTCTGCCGCTTGCCTGCCTCCAATAATATACCCCACCTGATCCGGGTGTATTAGTCTGGGAAGGACGATACCCACACGTAAAGAAAAAACCCGCACAGCTTGAGTATTTAATGAATCACGGTGAGGTGCTGACTGGATGGGGACGTAATTGTATACAGGAGAAAAGGAACCCAGTCTTCAAGCACTCTGTCATGACTAGATGTATAATTGTAATGTTAAAATACTTTATTAGTTAACAATGAATAAAAAAAGGGGGGTTAAAATAAAATAAAATTGTATGATTCAACAGCACGTGACTGTATCTTTGTTAACCCAGCTATGGCTAGGTGGGTAGATAGTAATAGGGAGATCCCTAATAGATATTCGGGATCTAGTGCTATGTATATAGCTACCTAGAGATATAGGAAAGGAGCCATGGTGAACCCACTCGGAAGAGGTTATGTCTTAATATAGATGTATCAGGGCGTGTAGTATAACGCGCCTTATTGATAAACTTTATGTAGTGTGTGTGTAAACACACTTTGGCATAATATGCGGTAAGTCAAACCTGTAGGATAAAACCCTGTGTGTAATAGTATGGTGGTAGCTAATGAAAAAACCTCTCAATCACACTGTCAAGGCAGAGTATCAATTCTATATGTCCAACCCCAGAGTGATGAGCTGGCCGGGTCTGAGTTAGTGACCTATGCAGCCCTCACTTCAGGAGATAGGTGCAGGAGGTATAGTAGATACTGAGAGGTATGGTGTAAGATTATTGGCATACGTGGGGCACTGGATAGAGCCACTGTAATACATCAATGTAAAGACGTATGAGAGTGATTGTCAAGGCGGCATGTATTGGCAACGCTAATACCAATATAGACACACACTCACTCCTGTCGGAGAAGCATCATCAGTGTCTATCTATGGCGGCCGTGGCAAGCGGTTCCGTGACCAAAGGTAAGTACCATATGCTGTGGTTAATGCAAGCACACGTTAGTAATTACCCTTTAAATGATAGGATGAGAAAATGCACAAGTAGGTATAGCGTTACATAGCCACCACAGCGTTTCAGGGGTTAAAAAACTCCTACAGTACCCGGAGTCCGAGTGTACAATCTACAGCAATTGTCTATCCTGACAATAACAGTGGTTGGAAAGGTAAACTCACGGCTCGGATTACTGAGGCACTTCAGGGAGGATAGCTGACAGGCGCCGTATGTGCACATTAGAAATGCCGATACTAACAGCTGATTAGCATGTGGTGTCTGCGGGAGGAAAGTATTCTGAGGTTAGGTCATGTAGACCCGTATCCACCCCTCCCCCACTCAGTACACACTACACTGGCGACACACTTTATCCGAGCTCGGCTAGTCCCACGAATTCGGGTATACCCGGGTGTATTGAGGTTTGTGACTGTTTTCTGCCCGAGTGCATTGGGTTATTTTCCAGGCAGGGATTGAAGCATTTTATTCCCCCTGGCTGCAATACTGCACAGTATATATATATATACTGCATTACAATTCATGAATTTATGCCATCTGGTAGACACGCGAAGCATTGCAGCCTATTAAATCCTAATCATTATCATTTAACAGATCAGCCGCCCGTCAGCCAGGCATGAACCCAGGCTGGGAAGGCAAACGCAACGGGGCTTGTCAGAGGTGAGGTGCGGCGCATTCCAGGTATCTGCCAGGTACATACTGGGTATTTGCTCGAATAAAGTGTGTCGGTGCAGTATGTTAACACCAAATCACAGGAGGAATAGGAACAGGTTTAACCTCTGAACGCATTGTCCCCTATATCAGCGCTGATCATTAGTATATCAGCCCTGATATGCTCGAGGACATGCCTAGCTAATGAGTGGGCTACTAAACGGCCCCTTGGAGCAGAAGGATCTTGCAGTAGGATGATATATGCAAGATCCAGATAATCTATTGCACCGGAGGAAGCTGTTAAGTCAATAGCGTGGATCAATATCCTTACAGGGCTAGATTCAAAATGAAAAGCTTCCCGCGTGTGCAGGAGGTAGGTGGCCTGCATATATCATCCTCCCTGCAGTGCCTCAGTAATCCGAGCCGTGAGTTTACCTTTCCAGCCACTGTTATTGTCAGGATAGACAATTGCTGTAGATTGTACACTCGGACTGCGGGTACTGTAGGAGTTTTTTTTAACCCCTGAAACGCTGTGGTGGCTATGTAACGCTATACCTACTTGTGCATTTTCTCATCCTATCATTTAAAGGGTAATTACTAACGTGTGCTGGGGGCTTGCATTAACCACAGCATATGGTACTTACCTTTGGTCATGGAACCGCTTGCCACGGCCGCCATAGATAGACACTGATGATGCTTCTCCGATAGGAGTGAGTGTGTGTCTATATTGGTATTAGCGTTGCCAATACATGCCGCCTTGAGAATCACTCTCATACGTCTTTACATTGATGTATTACAGTGGCGCTATCCAGTGCCCCACGTATGCCAATAATCTTACACCATACCTCTCAGTATCTACTATACCTCCTGCACCTATCTCCTGAAGTGAGGGCTGCATAGGTCACTAACTCAGACCCGGCCAGCTCATCACTCTGGGGTTATACATATAGAATTGATACTCTGCCTTGACAGTGTGATTGAGAGTTTTTTTCATTAGCTACCACCATACTATTACACACAGGGTTTTATCCTACAGGTTTCACTTACCGCATATTATGCCAAAGTGTGTTTACGCACACACTACATAAAGTTTATCAATAAAGCGCGTTATACTACACGCCCTGATACATCTATATTAAGACATAACCTCTTCCGAGTGGGTTCACCATGGCTCCTTTCCTATATCTCTAGGAAGCTATATACATAGCACTAGATCCCGAATATCTATTAGGGATCTCCCTATTACTATCTACCCACCTAGCCATAGCTGGGTTAACAAAGATACAGTCACGTGCTGTTGAATCATACTATTTAATTTTATTTTAACCCCCCTTTTTTTATTCATTGTTAACTAATAAAGTATTTTAACATTACAATTATACATCTAGTCGTGACAGAGTGCTTGAAGACTGGGTTCCTTTTCTCCTGTATACAAGGACGATACCCACCCTGTTGGCTAATAGTTTAGAGAAGATTTTTATATCCAAATTAATCAGGGAGATGGGCCGGTAGCTCTTACAGTCTGCCGGGTCCTTACCCGACTTATGGATCAGTGAGATGGAGGCTTGGAGCATCTGAGTTGGAAAGGGGGCCCCTGCGAGAATTTCATTGAAAAATTTTAGGAGTTGGGGGCTAAGGTTTTCAGGTATTTTTTATAATAAAGATTTGAGAAACCATCTGGACCTGGCACCTTGGCTGGCTTAAGTGACTTGATTACCTCCGCTAGTTCCTCCGAGGTAAAGTCCCCCTGTAGCGCTTCTCTCTCTCCTCTGCTCAATTTGGGTAATCGTGCCACTTTTAAAAAAACTTTTCGTTTCTCTCCTGTTTGTTGTGTGTGGCTGACCTTATCTCCATCGTAGAGAGTTTCATAATATCGTTTAAATTCCTCAACGATCATTCTAGGAATGGAGGTAAGGTCCCCCCCCCTGGGTTCGAATTGATGAGATGCTATAATTTGGAAGCCTATTTTGTAGCTTGTTGGCAAGTAAGGTATCTTGACCAGGCCAACTCCCTTTCGGCCTGGGAGGTTAGCAACAGATTGAGTTTAATTTTGGTGTCCGATATCTCCTTCAGGATATCGTCCTGTTTATTGGCTATGTGGGTCTCTGAGAGTTGTGTCAGTCTCTCCCTCAGCTCTTTTATCTTAGTCTCCTCTCTCTTTTTTTTGGCGGCCAAATTCATCAAAATCCCTCTCATCGTCGCCTTATGGGCTTCCCATAGTGTCGAATGTGAGGACACACTCCCCTCATTAATCTCGAAGAATTCTTTCAGTTTATCCCCTATCTTCTGCTCGGTTATCGGGTTTTTCAGTAGGAGCTAATTTAGTTTCCAATTCGCTCCGGGTCTGTCCAGCGAACTCAGTGTGCACCGCAGCTCTATCGGTGCGTGGTCTGATCAAGAGATGTCATGAATCCCTGTGCGGGAGACCACTGGGACCACCCTGTTTAATATTAGGAAGTAATCTATCCTGCTGTATCTGTTATGGGGGTGCGAGAAGAAGGTGTATTCCTTCGCTATAGGATTCCGCTCCCTCCATATGTCCACTAATTGGCAATCCCTCATCCCCTGAGCGATTGTTAGTATGTCCTGTTTCTGTGGTTGGTTAGTCCCCGTGCATCTGTCCAAGTCTGGGTCTAGTGTTCTATTGACGTCCCCCGCTAACAGAATGCTGCCTTGTGCTTTGCTGTGTAGCAGCTTGAAAAATTGTATAAAGAACTCCGGGGCGTGCTCACAAGGAGTGTATACTGTAGCTAACGTTAGAGGGTGACAATGTATTATCCCTGTTAAGATGATATACCTTCCATCTGTGTCTGCATAGGTCTTGGCTACTTGTAGCGATAGCCTATTTTGTGTTAGGATTGCCACCCCTCTTTTTTTAACAGGCACCGAGCCCAAATAATACGACCTAAAATGTTTATCTAGGTATTTGAGGCGATTTTTGTGGGGAAAATGAGTCTCTTGTAGGAAGATGATATCGGCTTTTTTTCGAATGTAATCTCTGAATGCTATTTTTCTGTTGATGGGATTGTTAAAGCCTTTCACGTTATGTGAGATGACCGTTATTTCCTTACTCATTTGTAGGGTGTCGCTGAGCTACTGGCTCGGTGTACCTTGACTGTGCCTCTGTGTGGTTCCTTGCGGTGAGGTGGCTCCCGCCGTCGTCGCCTATCTACTCGCTCATCCCTAACCCTGCCCTCCTCCTTCTTTCCTCACTTGCTGCTGCTACCCCACTATTTCCTATCACTTTCCCCCTCTGTCTTCCCGTAACTTCATTGTGCCCCGTCTCCTTCTACTGCTCCCACCCGCCACGCCATCTGTCTTCCTTGATTCTTCTCTTCTCTCGTAACTTCCCCCGTCCTTCTATTACTTACCTAGCCCCGCTCTTCTCCTTCTCTTAACTTCCTCTCGCTATTCCCTCAGCTGTCTCTGTAACTTCCCCCTACCTTCTCTGGCTCCATTTACTGTCCTTTTAGATCCCTTACCTCCATTGCCTCCTTTAACCTACCTACCTCCCTTGGCCTTATCACTTACTTACCCCCTACCTTCTCACTGACTTGTCTTTGCCCCTCCACCACTTCCACCTCCCTAGCGCCACCTCTCTGGGCATTTGTCCACATTGTCTGGTGCCCCCCTAGCTGCCATTCTTCTATGCCCCTTCTCTAGGCCCCCTGACGTCCTATCTGTCCGCTTTCTTCTTCTTATTGCTCCGCTTGTTAGGGCCTGGGTGTGCTGGGCCGACGCCTCTGCCGCCCTCCCTGCTGTCCGGTTGCCGTCCTGCGCTGGTATTCATCGCTGCTGCTCGCGTTCGGCACTCTCCCTGCATCCGGTGGCTGCTGTCCCTCACTATCAATGGTATTTCCGCCACCTCCAATATGGCCGCTTCCGCTCCGCCCCCTGACGTCACCGGATGTCCGCACTCTGCCATCTTGGATCCTATTTCGCGCCGAATTGAGGGAAAGCGCGCGCTCTCCTCCTCTGCTCCAGGGATATCCGGGGTTTGCGTGTCAGCAGGTGCCTCCATCAGCCTTGTGGCAGCCGCCATCTTCCGACTTGGGGCCCCAGGTATGTACCCTTTGCCCTTGCAGCGTCCATATGGGTGGGCCAATCCCCCTCTTCTCCCGTTATTGTGGGGGTTCCTCAGCATGTAGTGTGGTGGAAAAGCAACTTTAATTGTCCATTGGGGGGTGTAATAACTTGGATAACTGGATAACTGGTAGACATTATAACTGGAGACACCTCTACCTCACGTCCTCCCCCTCAATCTTTATCTTTATTAACACCAGGCCTGGGGGAGCGTCCTGCTGTGGACCAGGTGGGATCCGAGCTTCCTCTGCGACGGCTGCAGCTGTGTGGTTTTCCTTCAGCCCCAGCTTCTGCAAGAAGGCATCCCCCTCCTCCAGGTCCCTCATAGAAACTGGCCTCCCATTCCGGACCACCAGCAGACCGAATGGGAAGGTCCAGCGGTACCGGACGGCCTTGTCTCGCAAAATCCTTGTAATAGGAATTAGATTCCTGCGTCGCAGCAGCGTGGTTGGGGACAAGTCCTGAAATATTAATATGCGAGCTCCCTCAAATTCCAGTATGGGGCTGGCTCGGGTCTTGCGGAGCACAGCTTCCCTCGTGCTATAATAATGCAGCCGCACTATTATATCCCGCGGCTGCTATGATTGTTGGGACCTTGACCGCAGCGCCCGCTGACAGCGGTCCATCTCCAGGCTAGCTCTGGTAGCAGGGACTCCATCCAGCGCAGTACATATGCTTCACAGTCACCTTCCGTCTCAGGGACCCCTCTAATGCGCACATTATTCTGCCGATCTCGGTTTTCAGCGTCCTCCTGGCGCTCCCGAATCTCGTTAATTTGATATTGGAGATCGGTGGTTTTTTTGTCAACTTTCTTTGTGGCTTTGATATTGAGGTCTAGCTGCTTCTCAATATGGCCGGTCCGCTCCCCCAGGGATCCCACTTCTTTCTTTAACTCCCTGATTTCTGCCTGCAGCAACGTTTTTAAGTCTGTATAGAGACAGTTAAAGTCACAGACCCTAACTGGCAGAAATTCAGGGTTGTCACTCTCCTCTTCTTCCCCGTCATGTTCTGTGTCAGATCCCTGGTTTGAAAGCTGTGCCATTGCAGGGCCCGGTTTGCTTCTCCTAGAACTTCCAAAATATTCCGGTAATCCCTTTTTTTTCGGGTTCTTTGTCAGTTTTTTCGACATCCTCCTATATTGCTACACTTGTGGTGCACTTAATGGTCTTATTTGCCTGCTTTAAAAAGTTTTTTTCTTAAATTGTTCAGCAGCGGGGCACAGAGCTCTCAGCCTAGACAACCATGCTCTTTGCCTCCCAGCATGCACCTCGAGAAGTCAGCTTTTATATAAAAACTAACATCTTACTAACAATTTCACAGGACTTTAAGAAAATACCTCAATTGAAAACTCATCAATAATATTATTTTTTTAGTTCCCACTTTTTAGTGTCCTGCAGAACAGGGGTGCACAAACTGGGGGGGAGTAATATTTTTGTTGGGGGGCGCGGTCCTTGCACTGGCCCTGCACTCTTCTCCAAAGCACAAAGCATTTTAAATGAAATGCCGGGGGAGCGTTCAAGGCCTCAGTAAGTTCCCTTACTTTGTCTCTGGCGGCTTCTGCTGACACATCGCCATGACAACGCGGCATCACATGACGTTGTGACGTCAGAAACGCCAGAGACAAGATAAAGGGGGAGGGACACAGACAAAAAAGTTTGCGCACACCTGCTGTAGAACATATTGTATTGGTCAGTTCTGGAAGTGACTAACTCAGTATATGTATGATCAAATCTATTTACTGTACATTGCTATTGCAAAAAGCTGAAGTTCCTAAATATCAAACTACTGCAAGATTACAGCTGAATACAAACAAGTTAATATTTTTCTTATCACTATATATTGTATTATAGGCAAGAGAAGCTTTGTGGCAGCAGTGTGCCATCCAGATCACCCATGCTATTCAATACGTGGTGGAGTTTGCAAAGCGTATAACAGGTTTCATGGAACTTTGTCAGAATGATCAAATATTGCTCCTTAAGTCAGGTGAGTAGCCTGCAATCCACAGATATTTCTGTGTATATGTTAATGATATTGCAAAATACCTCAAGTTGATGCATAATTTCTCTGTATATGTGTTAATAAAACTGACAAACTTGACCCAGGTTTTAAGTTATATGCCATCAATTATGTGCCTCAATTATAAACAAAAGATGTGTAATCTATGATTAGGAAAGTTAGTGAACTTGTTTCAGCCTCAATGCTGACTCAATATGTGTCTTGCCAATAATTGTTAATTCCTTGTCTGGCAAGAATTTTGACAGCTTAGGGTTCTGCGTATCAACATGGAGAAAAGTGTGTTTAGAGGCAGTACTCTGCTTTTGGAGCAGAGCGGCATCATATGTAACAGTTTATTACACCTGATGCAGTACAGTACAGTATGTTAGATTTAAGCCTCTTCACATGTGGAGAATTTGGGGTGACAAATAAAAGGCAAAATGAATTGCTCACAGAGATGTTTACTGTGATACATCTCATTTTAATCTGTGCACCATTTAACACCTACCCAACGCCTCCTACTGACACTCCCCATGGAGCACACTAGAGCAGGTGGTGAAAAATTGTAGCAACATGCTTTGATACGTAGGTGCAGGGTAAAAATTCCCCAGCTACAGAATGCTTCAAAATTGCCTTGAATAAATAAATCCCATAGTATAATGCTTATGTTTGAAAGCTGTGTAACAACCGACAGGAAAATTATTGATATTGAAATGTTTCCTTGAAAAAGGGGCATCATCTATTCATTTTCAGAGTAATTTAAAAAGTTTGTTATAATAAAGCTTGCTTTCCTGCAAATGGCATTAATGATCTGAGAAACACCACACTTGGCTGTAATTCGTCTTGATAATTAATGCAGCTGTTTTTGAACTTGGCAGGACGTTCCTGGAATTTCTTTTTATATGACTGCCATATTACTCAGTTTGCCCAAAGTAGTTTAAATTAGAATAACCACTGAGTGTAACAATTCTCAGAATAGTGCAATGTCTAAATAAGCAAAGGGTAGTTCACAACAATGTAACAATTATGAGTAATGTATGTTTTTGTTCATATACAAAGCAGGTAAGCATTAAACAAAAAAAGCCAAAAATGTAATATATTAAAGTTACCTTTTGGTTTATTATTTTTTTAATTTTGGACTAGGTTGAAGCAGTGGGTCTCTAGAGCTTAACCGTGTTGATTTCAGCTCCCGGGATTCCTTGCTTCCTCAGATGCTTACAATTGGATGGTGATGCGGGTAGCAGCCGTGGCTGGACACAGAAAATTTTTATTTTAAGATTCTGTGGGCAATAGGAAGCAGCAAAGTCATCCCTTGCAGCTTCCTACTGACTCGTGTGATGCAGAACCTTTAAAACAATGAGTCAACTACCACCAAAATCTAGTGAAAAAATAATGAAGTCCCCTGCACACTGCAATTTTTACTTAGAGCATAAGAAGGTATCTTTAATACCTAGATGACCCCTTATTTGTGTGTAGTTCTAAAAAAAATATTCCAAAGAATAAAGTACCAAGCAATAATGCAAAGAGGGAATTAACAGAGAAAATCTAAAAGTGACGAACATCAAATTATCTTAAATATTGAAACAGATCAACTAGTGTGCATACAGATGCAGCGCTATGGTCAGTCGCATGGCTACAGAAAATGTGCTGGTGCACAGTGTGAAATGCTCTGACAGTCCGCAGTCTGTCGGTAAAGGCCCATCGGGATTAACACAGCGGGGGTCCATCATCTGAATGGGACTCGCGCAATGTGAATCCTACTGGGCTGCACCTGTCTGTGATCGACGTGCAGTAAGCGTGAGACTGAGTCAGTCACTCTACCTGCGCGTCTGAAACAGGCTGTCGTGTGGCTTTTATTTTATTTTAATAAATAGCCATATACAATCAATAATTATTCTAAGGCATACAGTATGTCTATCATTTTTCGTGACGGGTCTAAAAACAAGTCCAGTAAAATAATATTATGCACTGAAATAAATAAAGCTGCATTAACATTCTTAACTAAATTCACCAACACAATCGTTAGAATCAGTAAATAATTACAAATACACATAACATTTGGTATGATTACAGGACCACACACCCAGGAGGAGCCGATGTGTAAATATAACTAGAATCCCATGTACTTACGATTATATGTATCCACGGACTATCAGATCCACTGGCAGTTCAGTTCTAAACAGAATAACTCTCTTTTTTGTTGTGATCATGTGACATTGTAAACCAATTGGGAGCCGACAAAAATTTCTCCATTACAACGGCAGACACAACCATTACACTGGTGAGAGCCAGGATAATTATCAAACCTATCCAGGACTTCGCCAAAGTCACATGACAACCAGGAACCAATTTGAGACTAGCTTGGTCCACTCCCATGACAACGCGAAGCGTCATAATGACGCGGCGGCAACAAACTAATGAATATGAGGCATCTATCCGTGTCCATAACAACGGCACCCTACAAAAAGTTCTGTATATCACTCTAGAACTTGCCCCAGATTAAGCCAACCTGGGGAAACGTATGTAGGGTACGTCATGCGGCACTTCCTGGTGACGCTGGCTTAGTCGGAGAGGTGGTTGCGATGGTGAGCGTTTAGGGAGCCTTCACTTGTGGAAGCACAACGCTCTGACTGAATACAATATATATAATATACCAGTCTCTTCTGAAATATCAATGATTCAACACAGGCTAAAAAGTTCTACATCATAGAATTTATAGACCTGAAAGATATATGTATCCATAATAATTTAATTATATTAAAGGCAGTTGCAGAAACATTACAGATCTGAGGTTCAATTCCAACAGAACCTACAAATCTTGCTAGTGAACCATTCGACCTGTTTCTTCTCTCAATCATCACAGATCAAGGGTTATATACTAGATCCTAGATACTGGAGATGATTAATACTGGGATAGGCTGTCATTGAACTGCAACAAATAAGGTATTATACCTGTAAATATTTTCATATACTATTTGATACACCCAAATAATATTGGGGCTGCTAGTGTATTCGTGTACCACATTTAGACACGCATACAAATCTACTGGACTCACTAAGTGATGTAGCTAATTCAATTGTATAACTACAATCATATGTACTATTTAAACAGTGATATATCAAGATTCTGTTACATCTAAAATCAGCGTTCACACCTCTCTACGTTTTAATTGTTTTTATTATATTTTGGTTCATAGTTCTTTTTGTGTCAACCCCAACACATATATTTTTTAAAATTGATTTAAATAATAACTTGTTTTAATTTCACATAAGGGTGTCGTCTTAGTGCAGCACAAAGGGACTCTTTCTTTCTTACGTCTATATAATTACCTATTCCCTGCTAGCACCACCCTTCTGTAATTGATGCGTTGGGGTTTCTTTACACTGTACATCTGATTAACATCACCCTCTTTAAAGCGTCAGTGCAGAATACACGCCACCCCCTATGGGGACCCCCAATTTTATTTTAATAACACAGTATTGAAGTAGAGGGTCTCCGGAGCTGAAACACATTAATTTCAGCCTCAGGACCCCTGCTTCCCGAGTTTAAGGCCCATTATGGGGTGCCGGTACCTCCACATGTTTAAATTCTCCCGCTTCATGGCCCATGTGACCGGGATAGTTAAACAATGCAGGGAGACCCTGGTATGGGGTGCCGGTATTTGGGGTGCCATTAAATCTCCTTACTGGGACTCCGCTAGCATAGATAAAGAACAAACAGTGCTGCAGCGGATTTCAGGATGGCAGCACAACCAACCATAATGCTCCATCTGTACACACCCAGGTAGGCTAGAGATAGTGTCATATTGGGATGCTTTGGGCATAAACCCTTGGTATATTATATATGTTATTTTTAAAATAGTTTTTTATTTGTTAATTATTTGTGTGTCATTTCTTACGGTTTTATTTTCCATATGCACTCCAAAGTAAATCCTAACATGATAATATTTGCAGTGTAGTAAATGTAGTGTTAACTACACACGCAGCAGGCTTCAGTGTACCTAAAGTGGTGCTATAAACAGGAAAATCAGTGATTATGTCTTGCCAGTGTTTCATTTTCTTAAAAGTACAATTGTCTTCCCGAGACCACAATATTTGGAACACAGTCAAACCACATATGTAAACTGGGTCATGTCACTTTCTCTTTAAACCACATGCATCAAATAGGATGTGTGACCACATTAAAGACTAGGGAATTATATATATATATATACAATTATATATATATAGATATTATAGATATATATATATATCTATATCTATAGATATAGATATATATATATATATATATCTCTAGATATAGAGATATATATATAGATATACATATAAAGATATATATAGATATATATATAGATATATATATATATATATATATATATATATATATATATATATATATATATACACATACACACAGTACACAAACACATACATACAGTACATACACGCGCGTACTAATACTCAATGCATTTGCAGTATATTTAATTTTAATAGTTTACTTCCTTTCTGGGTGGTTGAAAGCATGCATTATGGGACATGTTACACTGTATTTCTTATTGTGTGATATTTATTTTCTTGACAGGCTGCTTGGAAGTTGTTTTAGTAAGAATGTGCCGTGCCTTCAATCCATTAAACAACACTGTTCTTTTTGAAGGAAAGTATGGAGGGATGCAGATGTTCAAATCATTAGGTATATATATTTTATTTAAATAGGTTTACATGTATGTGTCGTCAAAGATAGAATCAACAAGCACCACCATGCAAATGCAACTGCTGTATTTTGTAGGAAAATATGTACATCTATGTACATTGTGAAACAGAGTTTTTTCACTCTAACATTTGCCCTGGATTCATAAAGCTCTGATTCTGGGTATTGCACCCAAGGTTGGATTAAGGGATAGTATGGCCAGGCTCTTGTCCGAGGTGCCAACCGAAAAGAGGCACCCTCCACCATCGCCGCAGGCTACCACCCTCCACCATCTCCAAATGTCCTCACTGCTCAGAACTCCGGCCACAGGGCACCCCACGCAGCCGACGCCACCCACAAGTGCACGTGCACAGGACATCCAGCCTGGTCACAAGTAGCCAGGACACCCCCTCAAACCTCCTGGGCACCGCAGGAAATCTAAAAATGTGTCCTGGCTCCTAGTGGCCAAGCTGAGCATCTCATGCGTGTGCCAACAAACAACGTCGGAGCGGCGGTCATGTGAGGAGCCCCGCGGCTGGGAGATCCGATCGGTGAGGACACCAAAAGATGGTGAAAGATGGTAAGGTGAGCTGTGGTAAGTAGTCCTAGCTGGGAGTCTAGAATAAAATGTGTTAACAAATTGGGTAGAAATTAGCAGTGGAGGTAAAGTATAAGGAAAATGTTTCTAGGAATAAGATATAAACTACCAGACCACCAAATATCTGTGAGATTGAGGAAGCCAAAATACATTTTGAAATAGAGAATGCATCAATACTAGGTAATATTTGCATAATGGGTGATTTTAATTATCCATACATAGACGGGGGCAATGGGATTAGCATTGCAATGAAAGGAAACAGTTTTTTGGGGGTGCGTAAAAATAATTATATGGCCCAAATTATTGAGGAACCAACCAGGAGAGAGACAATACTGGATTTGGGAATATCAAACAATGTAGAAGTAATAACAAATATTAAAGTCCGGAACATTTAGGAAGCACTGATCATAACATGGTCTCATTTGAAATAAATTATCAAAAAACATATTACATGGGTTTAACAAAGACTTTACATTTTAGAAAGGTAGATTTTAATAAATTGAGGAATAATGTACAAGGAAAATGTAGGAGATAAATAGTCAGTCTTTAAAACATTGTTATAAAATCACACTTATTAGTGTATACCCTTGGGTAATAAATATAAAAGAAACAAGTCTAAACCAATGTGGCTAAATAAACAGGTAGGTGAGGAAATTTGAAAAGAAGAGGAAGGCACTTGGATTCTTAAAGTCAGAAGGGATGGAGGCATCATATCAGAATGATAAGGAATGTAACAAAAGTTGCAAAAGGGCAATCAAATTAGCAAAATTGAACATGAAAAAAAGGATTGCAATATCATGTAAAATCAACCCTAACAGTTCTTTAAGTACCTAACTAACAAAAAAATAGAAAAAATACGGGACCCTTTCAGTGTGAGATGGACAGGCAAATTATAGGAGATAGGAAAAAGCAAAGGTAGTAAACAAATGATTTGCCTCTGTATTTACTAGGGAGGAATCAATTGCAATAATAGTGCCACAGGAGAAATCCACAACTTATATATTAACAAACAATTGGTTAACTGAGGAAGAACTGCAAAGGCAGCTTGATAAAATTAAAGTAAATAAGGCACCTGACCCCGATGGCATACATCCAAGAGTTCTTAAGGAGCTAAGTTCAGTTATAGCCAAAGCATCACATTTAATATTCAAGGACTCAATTTCCACAGGCTCAGTACCACAAGATTGGCGTAAAGCAGACATGATGCTTATATTTGAAAAGGGAGCTATATCACAACTGGGGAATTACAGACCTGTAAGCCTGACATCAATAGTGAGGAAGCTACTTGAAGGTTTAGTAAGGGATAATATTCAGGAATACCTCATGGATAACAAAATTATTAGTAATAGTCAGCATGGATTTATGAAGGATAGACTGTGCCAAACCTTATTAGTTTCTTTAAGGAGTTAAGTAGGAATTTAGACCAGGGTAATGCACTTAGATTTTGCAAAGGCTTTTGAAACGGTTCCATACAAAAGGTTAGTGTACAAAATAAAGCAAATTGGATTCAGTAAAAATATTTGCACCTAGATGGAAAACTGGTTGAAGGATAGACAACAGAGAGTTGTCGTAAATAGAACTTTTTCAGGCTGGGCTAAATTTGTGAATGGAGTACATCAAGGAACGGTACTGGGACCCCTGATTTTTAACTTGTTTATTAATGATCTTGAGATTGACATAGAGAGCAAAGTCTCCATCTTTGCTGATGATACTAAATTGTGTAAGGTAGCAGAATCAGAGCAGGATGTAATTTCTCTCCGAAAGGACGTGAATAGACTGGAAACTTGGGAAGCTAAATGGAAGATGAGGTTTAATACAGATACATGTAAGGTTATGCATTTGGGAAACAAAAATAAACAGGCAACTTACAAATTAAATGAGGATACATTAGGAGAATCCTTGATGGAGAAGGATGTAGGACTGCTTGAAGACAGCAGGTTTAGTAATAGTGCCCAATGTTATGCAGTAGCTGCAAAGGCATTGAAAGGGGAAGTAATCATAATTGTGCCCCCATATAAAGAGCATTTGTAAGACCAAACCTTGAAAATGGAGTACAGTTTTGGGCACCACTCCATGAAAAAGACATTATGGAACTAGTAAAAGACCCACGAAATGAATAAAATGGATGGCAAATCTGATTTAGGCTGAGATTATATGCACAACAAACACATGGCTAATCCCTATGCTGCCATCCCTAGACCGCGTTTTGAAAAGGCAAAAAAAGTATTTTCAAGCGCAGCTGCGTGACGTCAGCATCACATGAGCGGTTCATCCAATGAGGGCGAACAAGCTTTGTGACGCGTCCGCCACGCCTCCGCCACGCCTCCCCAATCTCCTGCAGCCAAGATCACACATTGCTCAGGCGAGAAGCGTCCACGATGTGATGAGTGTGTGCGGACATGCTAGAACCCGGACTATAATCCTGGCTTTATGAGGAGAGGCTAGCTAAATTAGATTTGTTTACATTAGAAAAGTTGCATCTAAGAGGGGATATGATACCTATATACAAATATATTCGGGAACAATACAAGGAGCTTTCAAAAGAACTATTCATCTCAAGGGCAGTACAAACGACACAGGTTCATACCTTAGATTGCTTCACAAATAGGTTGGACATCTTTTTAGAAAGTAAATGTATACAGGTATATACCAAATTATTAAACATGGGAAGGATGTTGATCCAGTGTGTAGTCTGATTGTCAATGTTTGGAGTCAGGAAGGAATTAATTTTTTCCCTTATGAGATATCATTGGATGATATTTCACTGGGGTTTTTTTTTTTTGTTTGCCTTCCTCTGGATCAATATACTGTGAATACAAATATAGGATAAGTATCTGTCGTCTAAATTTATCATAGGTTCAACTTGATGGACATGTCTTTTTTAACCTCATCTACTAAGTAAGTATGTGAATTCTACCTGTATAAATATCACACTAATTATATTTTCAATTATTAATTTACACTGGAATAAAAGCAGTGCTGCAGCAACATTTCATGAGAAAATATAACCTTTGGTTAAGCAGTATCAAAGAGATCTAGCCTTCTTTCTCTCTCCACACGATGTTGATTGAAAAAGGGAGCTTTTAACTAAGCTAAATACTTTATTCCACTACCACCTGTTTCCTTGACATGTCTTCAAGCTGAGCTCCAGGCAGCATTGAACAATGATTAACATCCAGCTTTTACTTTGGTTCCCTTGTCCTGCAGGTTCCGATGATTTAGTGAATGAAGCGTTTGAATTTGCAAAGAGTTTATGTTCTCTTCAGCTGACTGAGGAGGAAATTGCCTTGTTTTCTGCGGCGGTACTGATATCACCAGGTAATAATTACTATATTAGCTATGAGTATATTCCATTTATTGGTTGATTTCAACCCTTTTGTTGCCAGAAATTCCTGCAACAAATTGAAAAGCAATACATTGCAAGCCACCCTGGCAGCGAAGGGGTTAAATGAATCAGTAATAGACTCTGCTGTTGTGGTGGCTTCTTTACTCTTGGTTTCCTCTACCCGTCTTTTGGTGGTTACAATATTTTCAGAATCTTCCACAGTACACACAATGTGGGCTATTTACCAA
Source organism: Ascaphus truei (assembly GCF_040206685.1). Lineage (NCBI taxonomy): Eukaryota > Metazoa > Chordata > Amphibia > Anura > Ascaphidae > Ascaphus > Ascaphus truei. The sequence continues at coordinate 171,928,106 of NC_134483.1, forward strand.
AGTCTGGTCTGGTTACAAAACAAGAGCAACATTGAACAAAAAAATTAACTATATTAATCAAAAAAAAACATTTTCCCTTTAATAAATATGGTGCGTTTTTCTTCTCCAATGTTACCATAGCTTTGCATTTGGGAGATTAACAACTTTTTTCAATGACCATGAATATGTTGTTTTTATATTCATATCCATATTCTCTGTATTTATTATAATAAATCCTGCATAGTATGTCACTGTATGAAATACATTCCAAGTCAAAATCTTTTATATTGCTAAGAAAGAGAAATGTGTACTGTAACTACATTCTTTACCCATACTATAACTTGAAACTTGTACCAAATACAGAAAAAATTACAATGCATCTGGTCTCAGGCACGCTATTAGAGAGGGTTGGGGTTCCTTACAATGCATCTGGTCTCAGACACGCTATTAGAGAGGGTTGGGGTTCCTTACAATGCATCGGATCTCAGACACGCTATTAGAGAGGGTTGGGGTTCCTTACAATGCATCGGATCTCAGACGCGCTATTAGAGAGGGTTGGGGTTCCTTACAATGCATCTAATCTCAGATACACTATTAGAGATGTTGAGGTTCCTTACAATGTATCTAATCTCAGACGCTCTATTAGAGAGTGTTGGGGTTCCTTACAATGTATCTGATCTCACATATGAAGATATGATTATTTCAGTCCTAAATATTGATTATGCTATATTCCCTATACACATATATATTCCAGCATGTAACTAGTTTATTTAGTATTAATTTAGACTGCAATGATAAGAAGTTAAATACAGCAATGTGTAGAAATGTTTGCTGAAGTTGCAAGAGTATGAATTCAAAGGGTAGTTAAATAGAGATAGGGTTAGTTACTAACAATGGAATTAGGTCTTAACATATAGTTAAACTATAACTAGAGTTCCAGCACTCACTGACTAGGAGAAAAAATTATGAAAACTGAATAAAAGCCAAAAGAATAAACAATTTAATGCAAGCACAAGATAACTACACTTGGAGTGATGATGGCACAAGCGGGTATATGGACTCTACAAACACGGTGGTAAGGTTAAAGACACAGGGTCAGGGAGTGGGGTAGACAAAAGACAAGGAAATTGGGGGGGTGTATACACAAGCGATGGGGGGAGGGTAATAAGGGGGGCAATGTTTCAGAGAAAAAACCCTTCCTCGGGCCCATTCCCTCAGGTCCATAAGGTTCTTCCCTTGACCCTGTCACCCCGACCACCAGAGCAGCACCCAGTAATAAAAAAACAAATATAATCAATAATGAAAGCTCAAAAGGGCAAAGTCCAGAGTACACAGGAGTTTATTAGTGGTTTAGTTGAAGAATCAAACCGTCAGGTTTACTGCTAACAAGTGTCTCTCTCTCCCAATCTCTCCTGCCAGAATGTGGGCTGCTCGTATTATTACTCTTGTGTTAGTCTATCAAGGTGCTTTGGATATATTTTGCATCAGTTAGCGATTTGGGGCTGGCTTTTGAGGCGTTGCTTGGAGCAATAACATTTTGAGATGTACCAAAGTTTGTGTCAATATAATGAAGCTTAGTTACAACAGTTTAATCTGCCAGGTCTGAGTTGACAGTAATGTCTTTTGTTCAGCAACAGATGAAAATTGATGCAAGTATATATCTCCTTTTATCTTGGTCCAAATGAAGAACGATAAAGTTATATCTTTTTGTTTTTCAAAGAATGGATGGAGAGATGGCCTTTTTAAAGAATTATACTCACAAACTTGCTATGCCAATAATCTTCCCACCTGTAACAATAAGGAAATTACAGTATTTTATGTAATACGCTATTCTAATGTAGCAAGATCTTACATTTCTATTAATCCATCATATCAATAGAAGCTGTTCTCTCCCTCCTTTTGACAATATATTTGTCCTCTACAGTCCTGATGTATTAAACCTTCTTTCCTTGTTGCTAACTAGAAAGCAGTACAGACAGAGAGTGAAAGAGAATCCTTCTGGGGATATCCATTGCTTGTGATTAATTTGTTTAACCACAGACTCTCATGGTGAATTTTAATTTAGCTCTACTGAAAAAGTGTGTTTGTGACAGTGGAGCATTTACAATCTGTTAAATGAAGTCGGAATACTAATGTATTCTTTTCTATTTATGGCATTGTCTTAAATATTATCTTCATTTTATTTAATGCTTATATCACTAATGCTTTTCTAAACAATGCTTGTCCGACCTTTTCCAGAAAAACTCTAAAACAAGCCGTCTTCGCCAGAAGACATTATGATTTTTTTAAATCTTCGAGTGATGGAAGGGCCTCAGCCTCAAAGTGCTATGGCCCTCCTGTCAAGTAGCAATCATGTGATCACTCCTTACGATTACATAATTGCACTGTCGCCACAATGACGTGGATAGAAGAGATGTGTCCTCTTCTGTTCAGATCGCATTAACTTTTCCTATGGAGCAGTGAACACAATCTCCCCTTGAAAACAAACAAGAGAGCATGATATAGCTACTGCATCATGGGAACCCTGGCTTACCGCCCTGAAGATGAAGTAGCTACATTGTAAGACACCCCAAGGGTTCAATTTACCTGAGCCTTGTGGTTCCCCTGAGCAGAATAATAAGTTGTCAAATGAATAAGGAGAATGCAACACATCATAGGGACATTTCCTTTATTCATTGAGTCACAGACAATGAAAGTGCATGACAATTGAAGTTGAATCTTTCCTTATTGGGCAGCTACAAAAACAGTTCAGTTTAAGAAAAAAGAAGATGGAAACATCTCCTTTTTAATCAATGTATTACTAAGTAACACCTTCTATAAGACACTTCACCACAAATCATATGTACAGGTATGGACTGTGTTCGGGGACAGGGCCACTGAAAAGGGGGGTCAGCTAGCACTCCTGTCCCAAGCCTGGTGAGTAAAGGGGCCCGGGCCCCCTGCCAGAAAACCCTGTAAAGAAGGCCTCCTGGAAGGTGTTGCAGAGGGGCCTGCAGGAAGGTGTCCCTGGAGGTGCCTGTCGAGGCAGCATGCTGTAAGCTGGTGGAAGGGATGCACCCCTATCTGGCACCTCCGTGTGTACACTCCATCAGGCAACTCTGCAGACACCCAATTAAAGGAAGTCAAACTTCTCATAAATTTACAAAGGCTATAATGTTCACAAATTAAATGCAATATAATTAGCTTGTAATTCATTTTCTTAATACAGTATAAGGAAATTATCCAACAAGCTACAGTACATTGCATGATATTGTGCTTTCGAACAGTTGGGACATTCATAACAACCACGTTTTTTTTGTGACTGAATTGTCAGTTGAGACTAGAAAGGTAATAATAACTTTTTTAGTGTGCCCTTGTTTGTTAGTTTTTTTGTATTTACCTCAAGAAATAAGTGTTAACAATGTCCTTTTTTTATGAAACAGAACGACCCTGGCTGATAGAACCAAGAAAAGTCCAGAAGCTCCAAGAGAGAATTTATTTTGCACTTCAGCATGTGATTCAGAAGAACCATTTAGATGATGAGACTTTGGCAAAGGTAAGCATAATGCTAAAGCAAACTCATCTTTTTAACAATCACAGCTGCTAGAATGTACAAATGACTTTAACTGTACTTTGCAAAATCTCTCACGCATTTCTCTTAAGTTTCAGCAAATGGTAAAATTGCTCAAAATGTTGCTAGATGTGCAGCTTCTCCCCTTCTTGTAATTTTTAGCAAATATGTCAGTACATAAAGGGTCAAGTGACCTGAAGTTAGGGACTTGATCTGTATGTTGACTTTAAATACATGCCTAATTTTTTCAAAGACTCTTTTGTGGTAAAGTAAGGGAATATTTTGCCATGCTTGCAAACCACCAAAAAACTTGGCCATCTCTAATAGCTGCAATTTAAAATACTACAAATAGGAAAGGCAATTTTGCAAAAAACACAAGGACAAAGGGTAATTTTTTTAAAGCTCGATAGTGGTAGACTATACAGAAACAATAGCATACGTATAAAGCAACTTTCAGCACAAGTGGTGGATGTAAATACAAAGAATTCAAGATTGATTGGGATAAGCACAAGGGAACCCTACATTTACTGAATAAAAAGGCTAAAAAAAATTGTAATGTGTGGGAAAACTTAAATACCTTGTATAACTTTAAACCTGCGACCACTCCCCTCTCTCCCCAAAACCCAAAATTTTTTTTACGTTGTGTGAACCAGATGAACCCCTGGAGATTAACAATTTCTTGAAAGTATAGGTCTCCTGTAAGATGGAGATACAAAGTAGAGCTCTACAAAGTTCCTAATGCAATTCTCCATTTAATGTGACAGCCAAGAACAGTGGAAAGACAACGTTCCAGGTCCCATATGGACCTTTCATCAGGTCACCTTTATGAGCATTATAAACTTGTGAGTAGAGTTCTACTTTGTATCTCTGTCTTAGAGGAGACCTGTACTTTCAAGAAATTGTTTGTCTATGTTGTGTTGGGTGCACAAGCAGGACTCTCCTTGCCTGAAATTATTTCCCCGCACTTTGGAATTGTGCTATATTTGAGCCTCTGGAGATAAACTGCAGCACAGGTGTACCCTGGAATTGCAGAGATATATATTTATTTTTTACTTTTGCCAATACTTCCAAGAAAAAACTAAACATGGCTCTGGGGTCAGCCAATTGGAAACTGCAATGTCATCTTCATGTTGGTGTCATGAATTTCTATTGACCTCCATTGTAAGTCTGACACCAGTGGCCATATTGTTCCCTCCAAAAATTATTGTTAGGCGATGTATAATTAAACTCTCTCAGGTACTGGGGGGCTGGGGGAAGGGGAGAGGGGTATTCTGTGGTTTGCAGTGCAGAAGTTCAGCTCCAGGGACCCATTGTTTCAAATGAAGTAACAAAAAAAACTGTTCAATATATATGTGTGTAAAAGAATCTAAGCAACAGAGATTGCTGCGGTAATAGGTTATTATTAGTCTATCCCTGCTGAAATACTAGGGCAATACAGATTCAAGAAAACATCACCAAAGTTAAACAATACATTGAACTTTCTGTTTAGTGTCTTTATTTCCAGCTTTATACAGGGCTCCCATGTACTGTACAACCCTCAAACGTGTGTTGCCTTATTAAGAATAAAACATTGAGTGATTAGTAATACACCTATTGAAGTCTACCAGTATTCATGTAAAGCAAAAGGGCATATACATTAAAATAGTAATTACATTTATGTCTTTTCAATGCATCACTAATATTCAATATTTTAGATGTGTTATTACTGCTGTTCTATTCTAATTTTGAGACATATATTATTTTGATGGATAGCTGAGTAGCTGAGTTCGGAACAGAATTTGAGTACTTAATGAAATAGTGGTATATACTGAGTTGTTTGTATTTGTAAACTTACAAAGCTTTACAAATGTTGACCCCGGCACAAGGAAGATTTAAAGCAGAAATCCACTCTACTTTTTTTTTGCTTTAAGCTAAATGGCCATTTCAATGCACCAACAAGATAAGTTATTCATAGGGGCAGTTGTTCCATACATGTGTTTTTGAGACCTCACAAAACCTTCCTTCAGATATTCTTTAATAGTAGAGATTTCTGAGAACTTGGTCGAAAACTGACAACAGCAGAAAGTAAAATTAGAAATGTGCATTTCATTTGAAGTTGCTTAATTTAGTTTAAATACCGAATTCTTTCTTTTTTTTTCCCACAGCTGATAGCCAAGATACCAAACATAACTGCACTTTGTAACTTGCATGGAGAGAAACTGCAGGTATTTAAGCAATCTCATCCAGAGATAGTGAATACACTGTTCCCTCCATTGTACAAGGAGCTTTTCAATCCTGAATCGGGCACTGGCTGCAAGTGAAGACGGTGGGATTTTTCACAAAGCTATGGAATGCATCACTACTAAGACAAAAGAAATGTGCTCAAGAAGACTTACTAAAAACATCACTAAAGCAGCACTAGGAATGTCCTGCACTTACTAGAATTATTTTTCACCGCTACAGTTTGAAGAATGTAAATATGCACCTCTGAGTGGGGCTCTCTCTTCTTCATTGTTCTTGCTTTTTTTGGAACAGACTACTTAGCACTTTTGCTGACAAAGGGGAGGGCAGCAAAGCGTGGCAAACCTCTGTGGCAGCAAAAGGATTCATCTTAAAATATTGAACACTGGGTGTATCTACTTTTTTTTATTATTATTTGAGAGACAGTTTATAGAATTTTATTGTAGATATCAATAAGAGCATATACTTGTACAGTATTACTCTTCTGGATTATGTTTCAAATCTAATTTAAGAGAATTCAACTTATTTCTATGTTTTAGAAGCATGTGTAGTTTTTTGGAAAGTGATATATATATATATATATATATATATATATATATATATATATATATATATATATTATATATATATATCCCTTACAAGGTGAAATCAATCTCAATGTAACCCCTACCGCGCACACACTCACACACAAACACACACACACACACACACACACACACACACACACATATATACATACACATATATACATACACACACACACACCAGTATATGCACCTTTGCTGTGGTTTAATCCTATACTTACACAAAAAGCTCACTATTTGTTTTCTTTGTGTCTTTCATTAATGCAGTTGTTGTGTTTTCTCCTTCGATTTATGTATTTTATTTATGTTTGGGCAATCATGTTTCAATCAGCGAAACCATTGTTTGAACAATAATTGCCAATGTATTGTATACCTACCAAATGGTAGAATTTCTTAATCAAATCAGATTATTTACAATATAAAGCATGCCAGGTGTGTAAACTAATGGTAAAATTGACAATAAGTTCTTAAATCTGACTATTCTAGGAAATTAATATTCTACTGCAAAGGCCAGTGATGTGAAATCAAAATGTAATACTTACATCTTGTAAATTAACTTGAAAAGTATGAAAATATAGTTTTGACGTAATAAGGAAAAATATATTTTTATTGAAGGATTAACAGTATGTTCCTTTGTACTTCAGATATATATCCGTTCCTTTACAAATCTTAGCTATAATGTGAAAAATAACTAAAAACACATTGATTGAACTCAGAGGAGAATGTTTGGAATCAGGAAAATCTTTGTGTTGTCAGAGGCCAAGGCAGTCATGGGAATCAAGGTGAATTTGTTTTGTTGAGGTTTTTAAAATGTAACAATAAGTCTACTGTGGGTGCAGAAATGCAGTTTGATTGCATACCAAAAAGTTGCAAATGTATGTTCAGGCTGGGTGTGCATTTGCAAATTGTTTGGTTTGCAGTAAACCACTATGTCCACATTTATAGCACAATTTATAAAGAAGTAACAACATTGGCTCGTATGAGAGCCAGATCAGCACTATCACAGCTTTCTAAATAAGGGCCATTGTTTTTTAGGCTAACAGACCCGATAGCAGAACCCGACCTGGTATCAGGCATTTCTTGATGATCTTATAATAAAGCAGTTGTTAGCTACACTTGCCTGCCTTTTATATTACAAGTAAGATTAATATGCTAGGAGCAATAAAAGTACCGGTTACAGGTAACTTGCATTCATCTCAAAATGTGTTGCCGTTATTTTGCCCTCTTGTTATACACTCCACTACAGCACGGTTAGTTTGAGACTGAATGAAGGCGCCATTTATTGGAAAATAACATTTAAATAGAAATAACACCAAATATAAGGAATGCATTAGCTGTCTTAGCTTTTGCTCTTTGTAGACATGTGGTGGTCAAATGTCAGTGCTGTCGAATATAATCGATTCAAGTTCAGGTCAAGTGCTGGAAAAAAATAACATTAACACCTGGTGTTATTTTAGGCAACCGTTTGGCACCAGGGAAATTCTGATACTTGAGAAATCCTTCAGTATCTGAATTACTTTTTATGCGACGGAAGAACAAGACACCTCTTTGCTAGTAAAGGGTAAAGCCAGTGTCCACCAGCCACGAAAACATCTTCAAACACATGGTTTTACATTTGAATGGGAAAAAGTATGATTCCAATTATTTTAGAAAGTATACCGGTTATGTGAGCATTATCACGTCTGAAAACTTAACCTAATAATGTCATGCAAAATGTCCCTTAATGGAGCAATCCCATTGTAGTGTATCTGTATCTGAAAAGAACAACATACACTGTGTTAACTGTGTATAATTTGCATTGTAGACAAGCAACAGATGCATTCAAAGAGCACAGCCCCACAATTCCTAGCAAAGTGCAAACAAACTGTGGCCTGGATCAGGTGTTGGAATTGATACAGTATATTACACCCATATTCTCAGAAAACACACACACACACACACACACACATATATATATATACATGTAGAGGTATCAGTACCGTGTTAGCCGAGCTTCAATAATCAAAAAATAAATAGATGATACCGTTCTGTGGCTAACGAAATGCTTTTATTTGTGCGAGCTTTCGAGATACACTGATCTCTTCTTCCGGCGATGTTACAAACTTTGTAACATCGCCGGAAGAAGAGATCAGTGTATCTCGAAAGCTCGCACAAATAAAAGCATTTCGTTAGCCACAGAACGGTATCATCTATTTATTTTTTGATTATATATATATATATATGAATATATATATATATATATATATATATATATATATATAAAATGTAGGTTATGGGGGGTGAAAAGGTGACTAAAAACCCTCCACCGTATAGCATATAGCATATACAAATTTACTTGTGAGCACATTCACGTCTTAGACAGGTCTGCAACCCTGCTTTTCGCCATTATCACCTAGCATTCAGTGCTTCCCCTTCAGCAAGTGATTTTGGGAAATGACATGCAAATGAGCACACAGTGCCACCTTTTGTCTCAAGTCCATTATTACATGGAGTCCTTAAGCCAATGCTCGCTGTTTTAAACACAGCTTTTAAACATAGCCTGGTGGGGTGAGATGCAAAGCCAGTGAACCCACTCACAGACATACTGTTCGACCTTTTGGGTCTCATCAGTGTGAGGTTGGTTGTACTGGCTTTGCAATTTTATATATATATATATATATACAGGCAGTCCTCGGTTATCCGACACAATGCGTTACTCAAAATGGCGTTGGATAGCGAAACGTTGTAAAGCGAAACACGTTTTCCCATAGGAACACTGTTTAAATGAAAGGTTCTGTTCCTGAAGGCATTTTTAATGCTAAAATACACAAAATATTTTACGCAGGCATTAAGATATGCAGCACACACATAAATGATATAGTGCATATACTGTATTATATATATAATATATAATATAATATATTATATAGTATAATATAGTATAATACTGTATATATATTATATACACATAAACAACTTTGCAAAGCGTCGTAAGAGCGTTGGATAAGCCGTTTTGGCGTTGTAAAAATGAACATAGGTATGCATTGCATAGCGTTGGATAAGCCATTCGTTGTGAAACGAAACGTTGTAAAACGAGGATTGCCTGTATATGCAGATTTTATATGTAAAAAAGTATTGACGTCTGTCAGAGCACTAAAAATCAATTAAACTGACCTCTTATTAGTGAGACTTACAAAACATCAATGAGAGTGAACAGGTCTGGACACTTTGTGGGATTTAGACACATACTGTAGCTGAATAAATAGCCCAAAGCATTCCATTCCATAGCGAACAGGAAGCATAAATATATAAAATATTAGTCCATTTTTAAACATAGTCTGTTTCTTTAAAGCCATATAGTGAAAAAAAGTAAGCCTTGTTTTTTTAAACGAACACCTGAGACTCAAGGCAGTCTTCTTCATCCCGATACGTAAATTAAAAGATCCACACATTTAACTGTAGACCAACATCTCTGTCACATGAGTGGGAATGAAAGTGGACAGTCTATCCAACACCTCCACTCCAAAAACATACTAAAGAAAAAATAGGCAATCAGACATACAGTAGGCCAGTGTTTCTGCAGTTCACTTGTCATGCGGTTAAAAGGAGTAGTTTCTCTTTTCAGATTGATTACTTTTTTAAAGACTTGGCAGTAGAGTTGGACAACTTTTTTTGGTGAATCTGAATCCGCCCCGGATCAGGCAGTTCCTTTGACTCGTTGATTTCTGCGGATCAGTCTCAAAAAGGCAAATCTGCAGTTTATTCACTGAAAATTCGAGCAGCGAATGACTGTGCTGAAAAAGGAGCACATCTGAGGTGCACAGCTAGGAGATAGGCTAATAAATATGCAAAGTATATTTAAATGAGTCTCGTCCCAAACTTCCTAAAAGGATTTCTATACCAATTGTATAGAGTTGATAAATCTAAGGCACTATAATAACTGGAATGGTGTTCTGGTGGTGTCAGACACAACAGGATTAGAACCTACACACACTGCTTTTCTGGTCATTGAAAAATGGGGAAACCCCTATGCCGATTTAAATGACCATGAATAAGTCCTTAATTGTAGATGTCCATAGTGTTGAACTCGTAGTGAGATGGGAGACAGAGGCTGTTTATGTGATGCTGGCAATGAGTCTGCCTGTGCATAAATCAGACCAATTGTGCAGGTAGAATATGGAGGGATGGGGGAGGGGAGAATCCTGCAGCAGGAGTCCAAAGATTGAGCCCATACTTGCCGGATAGGACAACCCCCATACCACCACCCATCATCAAAGTAAACCTGCTGTACCACGGGCACTGGGAAGGAGTAAAGATAAAGACTCACATTCTTAGAATTCTCAGTGATCCCATGATGGTAGTACAGCCTCAGAAAAACTCCCGCGTTCTCCAGCCTGAGCCAATAGTTGAGAAAAGAGGGAAAAAAACAGAGCATTGCAAGTAGCAGCAGTGAGGAAGCTGGACAAAAAAGCCGGTAAAAAAAGTTTTATTAAGAATACGACATCCCTGCAGTCACTCTGATGCATTTCGTACCCATCAGTACTTTGTCAAAGAGCTTTTCTGAGCAGCAGCTCTAGCAGTGTGAGCTAAACCAGCTGATGGTCTGCTGGTGTACCTCTAAAGGATACAGTATCTAGTTTGTTGATTGTCATCTTGAAAGAACTTCTAGCACAAAGTAATAACAATATGTAGTAAGGACTATGCGTTACTGAGACCTGGTGAGATTAAACAAAACAAAGGTTTTCTGAAACACACAGGTAAAAACAAGGTGAAGCACAGCAAATAAAGCAGATGCAGAAAGACAGTAATATAACAAAGTGAGCTGATGACTTAAGTTAGTAGTAATTCTAATCTCATAAAGGATAAAAATAGTGGACCATATTTACTATGCAGTGCTCAGCTTTAAAGCACCTCGGGTGCTGGAATACATTACAGCCTATTCAAATAAATGGACTGTAAGGTGTCTTCCTATGCCAGAAGGTGTCTCATGGCCAAAGACTGTTTATTAGATATGCTTCTCTATTCAAGAAGAGGGTAAAGTGAAATACAATAATATTATAATTTAAAATATAGTATTTCAATTCAGTATGTATCTGGCACTCTGGCAGATGGCACAGTGAATATTTTTGTCCCTTTTCTGTTACAGCTCCCTCTCCCTGGCTTTATTTAAAAGCTGACCACTTCCACGTTGACAGTTTAATGTTCCTTGTGGAGCACACCTAGGATACCTATGAGATATGCTAATAGCTGGATTAGCTACACGTGTGAGCAGGGGGCAGTGAGCAGCTAAAAACAAAAGTATAAGAAAGAGAAACCTACAGCGCAAAGGATAGAAAGGAAACTAAAAAGAAACAGAACATAGTGTAATCTGTAAAGCTATGTGAGCAATCCCCACTCCAATAGTTTGGAACTCACAAGAAATCTGCTTGATCAGGTGTATAAGCGAATTAATCTGATGAATCAGATGAAAAGGCTGCTGGACATGTCCTACCCTCTGCAGATCAACATCTTCATTCACAAAGTTGTATATATATATATATATATAAAACCAACATCACAGCTTGCACTCAATGTACTGGTTCATATAGACAGGTGCTAGTCTCAAATAATAGAAAAACAACATTACCATTCTCTCGTCCGGTAAAGAAAGACTGCACTCGGTTCAGTAATCATGAAAAACTGTATTGGGCATCTGAATAAAAAAGATAAGTCACCCAATCCGACGTTTCGGTCCTGGAATAGGACCTTTCTCAACATATATACATATACGCACAGATTAAGTACACCCGACTCTGTGAAACAGAGGTCTGTACGTATATTTAATGGAAAAGGAACACCCTAGTGCATACAAATTTAACTGTTAATGAACCCTAAGTATGTTGGAAACAAATGGTACCGAGATTCCTAAAGAAAATAAAATTTGCAGATTAGATCATAAAAATGTAAAAATGTAATAAAACTTCAAACAATTATACAAATAATGATGACAAATACCAAACTTTGGTTCAGTATACCTAAACCTTGTTCAAGCTTGAACACAGAACCTTAACTATCAGCAACAAACAATAAAATAAGCATATTATTGGAAATAATCAATCATATAAGGACTAATGAATAAATGCAATGTAATGGCATGTGGGAAATTTGTTCCCAAAAGAGTGCTCACTGTTGGTAAATTTCCTTCATATGTTTGGCACTATGGCCCAAGTTTAAAAACGACCAAAGGGAAAGTAATGCTAATCTCCACTTTGTGTCTCAGAAAGTTTTTATACCCTCTTCACTGATTGTAGGGGATAGGTGGTCACTGAAATTACACCTTGTGATGGTGTCAATGAAACAATATGGACTAACTCCGTAGTATTGGAGTGATGGATTATGTCAAGTAGATGGTACTGTATGTGTACGATACCTCTCTTCAAGTAGAGAAATGAGGATGTTGACTGCTTTAGGCTGACTCCATTGTTGTATATTGTGTGAGTCTACCAACAGATGTTGGTGCAGTCTTACCCCAGGGCTCTGCTGCATGGACCAAAAGAATTCACGGTCTTCGCATCCACCCTGTGCTACACTGATGCCTCCTCTGTTGCTTTTTTTCTCCCAGCTTTGCACAGCAGATCTGTTGCCAGTTCTTCCAGCAAACCCGTCAGGGGATTTTTCCTTTCCCACTGCTCCCTGGCCTTGACTTTTGGTATGTTTACAGTCCTCGTGCTCACCCGGTATCGGGCTGATATCTCTTCCAGTTCCAAGCTCTACTTGCAGGCTCTACCAGTTTTCCGCAAGGGTGTTCCTTTTCCATTAATTGTACATGTTCTAGGGAGTTGAGATTCCACCCCTTTCACCCAGGCAGCAGAAATTAATGATTTTATTTGTAGTGTGTCAAATCACCACATCATTGTAGATAACCTACATCAGCGCCTCCAATTTTTTCCATTTACGTCCGCACGTATATATCTACAACTTTGTGAGTGCACTGTGCAGCTCTTATATTTTAACCTTTTTTATTCAAACAAATACACTATGTTTGCTGTCTTGCAATTCTCTTCTCATACGTGGTCTGACGTCTATTGAAGATGTTGATCTGCAGTGGAGAGGAGATGCCTAGCAGCCTGATCATCTGATTTATCGGATTCATTTGCTTATACGCCTGATCTAGAAGATGTCTTGTCAGTTCCAAACTATTGAAGTGGGGCTTGCTCACATAAATGTACAGATTACACTATGTTTAATTTCTTTTATGTTTCCTCTCTATCCTTTGTGCTGTATGTTGTTAGTTCTTAAACATTGTATTTTTCTCTCTTGGTGAGAGAGACAACTTCAGCTGCAGGGAAAGTTAAGATTATTTATATTTTATTGCCAATCAATGATAGTCTCACAGGACAATTATATTTTATTATTATTCATATTTACATTATTCACTTACAGTAAGGTATCACAAAGTGTGCGCTATTCTATTTTTCTCTTTTTTCCAAAACAAAAGTATAATGTGACTGTGATGCTACCCATCAGATGGATTAGCTCACACTGCTAGAGCTGCTGCCTAGAAAAGCAACGATTGTGGGTTCTAGATCTGTTGGGTCTGATACAAATAACCCACTTCAGTCACTAGGTGCCTTAGGCTTATCAACTCTACGTAGTTGGCATGGAAATAATTTTATGAAGTGTGGAATGGGTCTTATTTAAATATACTTTGCATAGGCATTAGCATATCTCTCATGTGTGCTCTTTTTTCAGCACAAACATCTCTCCATAATTTATTTAGCGAGAAGTTTGAGGGGATATATATATATATACATCCCCGCTTCAGCATGGTCTCTCGTCCTTCCTTCTTTTTCCTGGGATTAACAACCCAGGCAGTCCCAGCAGGCTCCGCAACCACCATCCAGCGGGCCTAGGGTTCTGTGCCAGCTTCTTCTCTGTCCCCTTCTTTGGGACAGCAGTCTCTCTCAGCATGGCAGCCCTCAGTCTGTCTTCTAAAACACTTCTGTTCACTCAGGAGTCCTGCCTTCGAATCCACCCTATATATATATATATATATATATATATAGAGAGAGAGAGAGAGAGAGAGAGAGAGAGAGAGAGAGAGAGAGAGAGAGAGAGAGAGAGAGAGAGAGAGAGAGAGAGAGAGAGAGAGAGAGGCACTGCTAAATTGAAGTTTACTCTCTCGCTATCTTAGGAAATGGATTTGGACCAGTTAGCCCATCTATGGGAGGGCTTTGATTTCCTGTATCTACAGTACTCCTTTTATTTTTGTTCAGCAAGATTTTTCACAGGTAGATCAATTTCCTCCCACTTCCCTCCCATTTAGAGACCTGGTGATTTAAAAAAAAAATCATGATTGGTTTCCAAAGAAACAAAAGCAGCCACATAATTGCTATGAGCATAGTTATATTAATAAGAAAGACAGTTCGATTCTTACATTCTTAAATAGAAATATTGTTTGTCACTCAGCTATTAGGGATTGCATCCATAGGTGCTGGGCACAAGACCACAGTAGCTTTCATACAAAGTTGAATTCCCCAATAAAACGTCTCTGCAAATCCAGTGCAATACCCATTGTGTTTTGTCAAAATAGGTACCAGTAAAACATATCCTGAGTCTAAACTATTTATGTTGATCTGGAATACTAGCAAGCCTGATTACAATTCTATAAATGTTCTTTCCAAGTATAAAATAAAATATTTTATTGATCAGCATATACTGTATCACATATTCCACATCTGAAACTGGACTAAACTAGCTAACGCATTATTTGATATATATATATATATATATATATATATACATACTACTCTGTAGAGTTTACAAAACATAAACTTAGTACTTTAAATAGTGTTGATTGCATTAATTTGGATATATATATATATATATCTGTGTATATATATATATAGATAGATAGATAGATAGATAGATAGATAGATAGATAGATAGATAGATAGATAGATAGATAGATAGATAGATAGATAGATCTAGATATATATATTTATATATATATCCAAATTAATGCAATCAACACTATTTAAAAGTACTAGTTTTGTATTTTGTAAACACTACAGTAGTTTATATAATCCTGCGATGCAAAATAAAGTCAAAAGCTGCTCAATTTGTATTTATTTTTAACAATTCCATTCAACTAAATTACATCCTGGTTCTGAGTAGACAGATGTACGATGCTTGTTCATCTACAACAGGGACTTAATCCTTTTGGTGTAAATGTCACTTCTGCGAGCTCTTTGTATAAAGAATTAATTCCAAGAGTCATATTTCCTCTTAATGGAAAGATGACTTTGCTGATTGCTAGGAAAACAGGGTAATAGGATAGCGGTCAATTAAAGCAAGTAGCTCCCAAATATACAACATATATTTTGTGTTTTATTGCCGATGCTAATGCTTTGTACTTGGCATTTCTTCACCCCCTGGTGAGAATTGGAAAGGCAAACCAATGTGTTTTAGACCCTTTAAATTCTTAAATCCGTAGCTCCAATGGATGGAGCAGTACAAAAATATTTTTTATTTTTTCATTAAAATCCCATGCATCTTCAGTCTTAATGAGAAAAATGAATGTAAAAGGATTTAAAATTTGTCTTGTAACTTATCCCAAATCCCTGCAACATAAGAATCACGGCAGTAAAGTCTAGATCACTGTTTCCAAACCCTCTCCTGTAGACACCCCCAGGTAGATCAGACTTTAGAAATAATGTATTACCAAGCCCACATTTGCTCTTTTTGTTATACAGATGTAGCAAGACTTATGTTAATGCTACATAGGGGGGGGGGGTGAACCCCCCGCGGCTCTTAAAGTCTCCGTAGCCACTATGAAAACCTTTAGGGGAAGGGAAATCTGGTTGTATCTATATGTGAATGTGTGGTAAGCTGGTTAAACATGAAATGGTCTGACTGGGCTGCCTTTGGGAGAGGTTTGAGACAAACTGGTCTAGATTTGTAGCTGTCTCCAAGCAAAACCATGTTCTCTGCACATTTGTAGTTGGAGTTGGATGGTTGGACCTAAATGTTAAAGTGATTCCAGACATCTTTAATTATGAAACAACAAAATAGTACAGAACATGTTACATGCTATCATAAAGGAAGCTTTAAGATATTGAGGATTTCCAGTCACATGTAGTTGAAAATAAGTGTAGACTGCATTTATTTTCAGTACATGTAGTTATTTAACCTCTTCACTGCCAGAGGGACCCTCACTGCATTTACTTGCAATGTCTTGAGGTCCTCTCTGGCAGTGAAAGCCCCTGAGTTGCTTTGTGCAGCCCATAGCAAATTGTGAAGGTGATTAAGAATTCTGAAATTGTGCAGCAGAGTGACATTTTCCCTGAAGGCATAATCCTTCTAATAAGAAGTTTATTTATAGCATAATGGGATAAATAAGTGTTGGCCATGTTCTTGCACATAGGAAATAGTAGATAGAGGAGCTTGTTAAACAATAGTTATTATTATTTCCTTAACCTATCCTTCCTGTGACATGTAATGCTCTGAATGACAATCACTGTTTGATGCAGATGTTGCACTGTTTACCACTCAGGGATGTTTGTTCAAAAAACAACATTAGGCAGGATAAAGGACATTAGTAAGTAGGGTTATAAACAAATTACAATACCTAAACAAAGCGTGACACCAGCTATGAGTCCCTATACTAGCAGAGGTTTGAGCTAAATTTAAACACTCTAGGTTTTGCACTGAATAAACTGGAATCACTGATATTGTTCGGTTGGTTTGTACTGTAGTTGCAAATGACTTTTTCTTGAGGCTGTGCAGTACAGTAGGTGACACAAATAAAGCCACACAGGTTTTTCTGTTATACAGTAGGAGAGATTCAAGGTCTGTACTTAGATACTGTACATTATTTCTTTCTCTCTTGAACTTGAAGGTAATGAAAGTTCAAATATACAGTACTCAGCAAAAAGTTTTCAGGAGTTGGACTACTGCATTTCAGCTTCAAACGGAATATTTGGGCCTGGTGATTATTTTTCAATCTTGCATTAATTTAATCTGCTTTTTGGTTTGTTAAAGAAGCTAGAAGAGTGTCAGTCACAGGCTTTCCCCCCTGATTAGTAAAAGAATACCTTCATGTCCACCAGTTTTTTTTTTTTTTAAATATAACAGGTTATAATTTGCAAAATAAATCTGAAGTACATTGAAATACTAACTTCCTGAAATACATACAGTACTGTAACAGATGAAAGGTTAACTTTTTCAATTAACATCTTATAGTTTTCTCATATTCCACTATCAGACTTTTAAGAAACTATTTTAAAACCCAAATAGCAATTCAGGGTGACTGTAAATTCAGTACACATAATACTGTACCTCGCCAATTATATATATGTAATAATCAAGCCATTCTAAAAGACAGAACCTGGCTTATAGAACACATTACAACCAATGCATGCCCTTGGAGAATGTATCAGACAACAGAATATAGTGGGGACAAGTTGGATGAGTCTGTTATACATAGTTTGCACTGTATGAATTTAATAGCTAGCAATTGTGCTTTAAGGTGGTTAAAATTACCATGAAACATAGCAGCAATAATTGTAAATGCACAGTACCAATTTGTTACAATTGTGAATCTGTACGCAGTCTTTTGTAATTTTGTGTAAAAGGAAATCTTCAGCTTTTTATTTTTGAGTTAAATGAACGATTAGCAAAATAATTACCTTGTTTTAGAAAACACACAGCATCATAAGCACATTTTGGGCCTCTGTGGAATAACTTTTTTTCTTTTCTCCTATTTACTATAATGTTGTTTCCTTCTATCTGAAGTACATTAGCAACCTTCAAACGGATTATGGAGCAAGCAAGGACAGATGGGCAACTACACAGAGCAGACTATACCTTAAAGGCCAGTCTGCTTTAAACCCAGCTCATAAAAAGCACTTCTATCTGTCTTGATTAGACTGTGAGCTTAGCAAATCAGAAGCTAGGGGATTATTTTGTCAGCCTCTTCTGGGAATCAAATGCAGCACAGGTTACTCTTTCATTAAATCAAAGGATGCTTCAAATAATGGTCCCTTTTGAGAATATGACAAGCAATTGTCTTTAAAGGATATTAATGTTTTGATCTGGTATTTCTCTGCTACATAGTAGCAAAATGGCAGGAGGGAAATACAAATACATACAATTTTATAGGCACAATTATGCTTAGCCAAAACTTTTACATCAAATCTTTTGGTAGCAGATAAAATGACTTGCTTGATGCCACAAAATGTTGGCACTGGGATTTAAACTGGATTTAAACTGGCCCCTCCAATCCAAAGACTGTGCCTTTCACACTAGACCACTTCTTTTCATGTCGGAATTTAATAGAAATAGGCAATATTTCCTCTTTCTTAGTTATGATATAATCCCCTGTAATATGGATGCAGGTTGGCAAACAAAGCACAGAAATAATGTGAATATGTCAGAATCTAATTGATTCTACCAGCAAATCTTATTCAAGTGGTTATTTATTGATTTGTTGATAGTGTACAGCATCTCTTCCTTATCCGTAATTATGTTTTGTAGAAACAGAGGACAAATTAAATATTTTTTTCAGATCTAATAATCTGTACAAGATGTGTACAGAAAACTATGGATGACACAAAATCTGCCATTTCTCTGTAATTGGCTACGGAGTGCACAGACGTGTTTTCTATGTTTTTGTTTAAATATACAATTTTAAAAGAAGTTTTATAAAAGTAAAAAAGTTACCTATTGTCTTATAATTTGAAAGACCTCCTTCCATTAGCCATTTTCACATGAACTGCAATTTTTTTTAACACAATCTTATTGTTTGTATTCAATATTAGGAAAAGGAACTCTGGGCTGAATGAGCCACCAATGCAATGCACTGCTGAACAGTGATCCATAGCCACTCTAGCACCAAAGAGCTACTGATAGCAATAAAGGATGTAGTGATTGGCACACTGGTCAGTGAAAAGGTACAAGGTTATTAACTTTAATCCCCCCCTTCAATTTAATATTGTGAGAAGCTGTAGCATATAAATAAGACTGTGTTGACATCTATTCACTTGAATGGAGGTTAATGCATCAGTAGCAATGCATTAAGAACTCACAATGTTGAAGTGAGCCTTTCAAAGGCACAAGTCTGTAAAATAGAAGATCTAGGACCATACTTACTAAACAATGCCATTGCATGAGACACCTTCTGGCACCAGAAGATACTTTATGGCCCATTCAAGTAAATAGGGCTGTAAGGTACCTTACTTCGCCGTACAGGTGTCATATAGAGTAGCACTGTTTACTAAATATGAGCCTTAATATATAGTTCCATTTATATAAGTTAAAAGAAAATGACAATCCACCACACTTACTGTATTCCCAAAGATTTTTCTAATGTTAGCGAATAAGACCATGCTTCCCTCCTCCAGTTCGGCACAGGTCCTGCATCACAGTTTCTTTTTAATAAAATTAGTGAGATTTGGAGACTTTTGAGAACTGGAAGGGTTAACAGTGCAATCTCAACTGTACAGTTTTTTAAAGAAATATTTCGATAAAGGCGATCACCCAGAGTCCCAATTTATTTACTTATATTTTAATTATTCAACAAATTGGCCACTTGACTGGTTGCAAGAATTTAGTGATAACTTATACATACCATAGCATTCCTCCTAGAAATAGTGAATAACCCTTTTTTTCAGTTCCTGGTCATCAGCCACTTTTGGGAGATGTACCAACAAAAATATATCCATTTTTGGACACATAATACCATATAGGTATTATAATACTAATGTTTGTCTCCTTTATCAAAATATGTAAATACAAATTTCTTCACAAATGGAATTGCACCATACTATAAAAAGGACATTTATTTAAAACAAAAAAGCTTTGTGTAAGCAAATTACTTTTTTTCAAATTAATATTTAAAGTTTCCTTTTCTTTGCATGGAGAGATAATATATATTTGCACTGAACAATTTCCTACTGGAACTATGGCCAGCTCATATACAAGCTGTTTCCTTAAGCCATATTAGACCTTTACCAAAAAAAATGACTTTTACTATATGAGAGATAACATTTTATTTCTTTATTCATAAATTGGACGGGAAAATGTATTTAGATATACAGGCAATTTGTCTTTGTAATGATCAGTGGTTTTCATATTTGTAACTGAAAATAATATTGATATTTTGGATAAATCTGCAAACATTATTTTTCCTGGTGGATAATTAAATATCCAGGGCATCAGTCCAACCATGGCTGTTTTTGGTGTATTTCTCCACATACAGTAAAAACCTTTTTTTGTACAGCTGAAATAAATGAGATAAATATCTGCATATGTGTCTACAGTAAATGCACAAAACCCCTTGCCATTCCAAGGTATAACGATCATACACTCCGAAGCCTTCTCTTATTCTACACAAAATGTTGAGCAACCAAAATTGTATAGTCAATTTATACAAAACAGACATGGATATTGCTTCAGATTACTTGGCAGTGATGAGTCAATGCATTTTTTTTTTTCAAGTAAATTCTTCATTTTATAGAATCAAGCATTACAAATAAGAAGTGAATTTCCTATTTCTCACGTTGCCATGGGTCAAAAAAGGCCCACCACTTATGTACTGGGCAATACCATTGACACCAGCTTTTTGTACTCTCTTAAAAGTGGTTTAGTGGAGGGGATAATAAGATTTACAAAATAAGCCAGTGCGAAATGTAGTTGTTAAAATAAAGAGCAGACAAACATCATTCAGCCCAGGAAGTCACTCCATTAACATACAATATTAGGGGTTAGTAGTTTATCTACATACATGTAGTATAATGTTTAAAGTAAAACGTTATGCTTTTTTAACCACAAGTTTAAAAATATGTGATAAAAGAAAAAATGTGTCTTTCCTTCCAATATTCAAATTTCTCTTCTTGCTTGTAAGTTTATCTGTGACTAATAAAGATATAGAGATGCAGCTCCACTTATATTAATGCATAGGCAAAATATGCATTTCATGTTCACGACAGCGCTTTCACAAGCCTTTTCATGCTTCCCATAGTGATGGTTTCTTTTTGTTTTCTGTAACACTTCCAAGCTTATTTGTAAGCTTGCGCTTACCTTTTAAACCTTTCTCTGACTTAAACATTGAAAGGGTCAAATAACTACAGTTTCCACCTTAAAGTAACAGTGATGGAGCCTGTTTGCATTTCTTAGAATTCCCGATGTTCTTATGAGAACTGGGAAGAACATAAACACGGAGATTGTACATTTTTAAGCGTGCTTTGATTCTTTGTGTTTCCCCTATTTTTCTGCAAGACCTGCACCTTTACCTCTTCTCAAGAATCCATATACATGGGTTAGTTTATTGGTGTTTTGTTGGTGTAAGTTCTCTTTTGTCCCTTTCAGTTCGGTAGGAGCACATATTATGCTACAGTCTCATCTAGTTCTGTAAGAACTGAAACTATTGCACCTGTTAGTAGGGATACTTACAACTGGAATCAACTCCTCCCCTTGGGATTACAGTCAGACTGCTTTGCAGAAGCGACGCCAGCACAATATGTGACATTTCAAAGACAAATAAATGGCCTGACCACCATTTTTGCTTCTCAGGAGTGTACTGTAGGTGTTAAGTTACAGAAACTCCATTGCCTGTCATCACTTGTATAGAAATATTACTCACTGGAACTGTATAAGAAACAAAATGAGTTCTGTATGTATGTCCTGTACAATCGCATAGATTCTTTTTTTCCAGAAACGTAAATGTATTATAGTGTATTTCTACTGCCCTGTGTTTGCCTGAGAAGGGTGAGAACACAATAATGTGATATAATAAATCTCTTTAATTCTTCTCCTTTCTTTATATCTTAGTTCGATAAAGTCTGATATAAGTAAAGCCACAATTGCTGGGGCTTATTTTATTTTGATTTTTTTTCATGGAACAACATCTTTTTTCAAATGCAAGCGTTCCATGTTGATTTAGAATGTAATAGATTTTGTCTCATGTCCTGTATATTATTAGTTGGCTGTACCATTAGCATTTCATTATAATGCACACATGATTTTTGAATGTTTTCTGTAAATGACAATCAATGTTCCTTTCTTTAATGCTGAACAAAATAAAAAAAAAAGTATATATAAAACATAAGAGTGCACATTGTTTTTTTTTTATTCTGGGGTGTATGTGGGGGGTGGGTGGGGTGGGGGTAGCGGGTAATGTAGTGGTTGATTTCCACTTCATTATGCTTATGAATTTTACAAGTTGAGAGGTTCGAAAGTTTGTAACATATTAACTACTTGTTGGTTCTTTAAAAGGTATCATATCACCTGCTCCCTCTCCCTCCTTTGTTACTACATGTTGAGGAGACTCTAGTTGAGAGAGTGTGGGGCAGTGATTTTCAACAGTGGTTCTGCGGGCACCTCTCAAAGGTTCCGCGGCCGACGGAAAGGGGGAGAGGGCGGGGAAAACTGTCCCTACTATCCCATGCCAGGCGGTGGCTTCTCGGTCCTTGAGCAGCAGTGGTGTTCTGTGCAATCACTTCCCTCCAGTGTCCAACTTATGCTCGACTGGAGGAAGGAGCTGTGGACTGACACAGCATGGAAGGCCTCATCAAGGTGTGTGTGTGTATGTGAAGATGGAGGGGAGCTAGTGTAAGGGGTAATAAAGAGGGTGGGGTTGAGTGTAAGGGGGAGAAGAAAGAGAGGAAAGAATGTAAGGGGGAAGAGAGAGAGGGGAGAGAGGGTAAGGAGGAGAGAATGTAAGGGTGAGGAGAGAAAGGGAGTGTGTAACGGAAGAAGAGGAGATAAATAATGGGGGGGGGAAGAAAGAGAAAAAGTGGAGAGATTGTAAGTGGGAAAGAGAGGGGAGAGTGTAAGGGGGTAGAGAGAGGTGAGAGAGTGTAAAGGGGGATGAGAGAGAAGGGGAAGAGAGTGTAAAGGGGAGAGAGAGTGGGGAGAGTAAGGGGAAGAGAGAGTGGGGAGAGTGTAAGGGGAAGAGAGAGAAAGGGGGAGGGAAGGTATGGGGAGAGAGAAAGGAGCATGGGGGAAGAGACAAAGGAGGGTTAGAGTTCCACAGAATTAAAAAAAATTATTATAATTATTCTAGGGTTCCTGCACCAAAAAAAGTTGAAAACCACTGGTGTGGGTTATAGATGATCTAGCATTCACAGGCTCAACAGTAACAGTAATTTAAATATGCTTTAATTTGTTTACTGCTGAGCAAATCAGGACCAAAATGTACTTGACAGCAGTCACAGCGAAGAATTGATCATTAACTACTTTGCTGCCAGATAAACTTTTTGTTCTGCAATACATTGCTGTCTATTTGGCAGCAAGGGGTTTATATTTGTGCCTGCTTGTTTGCACACTATAACAAATATATTAATTATTGTGCCCTCCACACTACAGTAACTCCTTCCTCGATAGACGGCATACCATTAAAACAACAGAGCACTGCATAAAAAGATCTAAACATGAATGATTATTCCATCAGGGCCCTCTTTGAATAGACAGTTCCAAATAGCAGATCAGACCAATAAACAAATGATAGATTTTCATTCCTTAGAAAAATGTAATCACCCTTAATGTTACTTTGTTGGTATCCTGAGAAAAAGAAAAAGTTTTTATTTTCATCAGATCAGGTATCTTCATTTGGTTGACTAATTATGGCATCATGATTACTTTACAAATAAGGAACAAAAAAAATAAAAACAATTTGACAATGACCGTCTTATCTTCAAAAAGAGATTAATTAAAGATTATAAACTGCACTCCTGCTCCTAAATCATTTGCTTAATATGAAAAAAAAGACAAAAGGCTTAGTGCTGTATCTAACATGACATATCTGTATATCTTCTCATAAGAAAGGCTCATTTAGTTAAATTCTTTGGCCAAAATATGTTAAGCCTACTACCACATCACGGTATGACCCATCTGTAGGTCCTAACACTGCAGTGCCAGCAAAAAGCTCTCATAACTACTCTAATGGAGGGAAGCCTGTCTTAATTGACTGGTCATTCAAAGGTCATTTTACCATGAAAAGTTTTAACGTTACAAAAAATAATTTAAAAGTCCTAGTCTGTTTTTTCTTATTGTGTCAGTCACCTTCATTTAACCTATTCAACATGTCACTGCCATACATATGTAGTAAGACTCACTGTCCCGGGCACCGTGGTTGAAGAAGCAAAGGTCTGCAGCGCCAGAGACTAACAAGAGATATTGCTGCACACCAAAAAAAGAAAAAGATACTTCTATTCACCGGTGCGCCTGTTTCAGGGAATCCCTGTCTGCACTCCAAGTTTCAGCAATCAGATAGGAATCAGGGCAACACGGATTTTTGCAAAAAAAAAAACCCTAGTTATTAGGCCAAGTAACGACGTGACATTTTGGCAGACACAGCTGCCTTTCTGAAGTGTGCCAGTCAAACTTGAGAAAGGCTGCCATGCCTGCTGAAACGTCACGTTGTTACTTGGCCCAATAAATAGGGGTTTTTTTGCATAAATCCGTGTTGTCCTGTTTCCTGTCTGAGTCCTAAAATTGCTCACATGAATCATGTCCCCACCATTGGCTCATTTTTGGTCCTAGGAAAAACTGGACATTTAAGAATTTGCTATAGATTCCACTAATATGTTGTTGTGTTCTCTCCAGATTCTAAACACTCTGAGGGTTATGTCAAAGCAAACGTAATGCTATTTGATGAGGGGTGGGGAACTTGCTCCAGAAAAATGTAAGAAACCCAATTATGTGCGATGGAATATTTTGTTTAAAACATATGGTGCAAATATTCTTTGCCCAAGAATTTCATTATTTTGCAAGAAAGTGCATTTTTTCCCCCCTTCTTTGGGGTCAATATAAAATATTTCAATATCTATTTTTAAACAATATCTCCTTCGCACACTGGTCAAACGATATCATAGTAAGAGAGATATTTCAATGTGAATATGTAGTAGTGAATATCTGCGGTGGGTGAAGGGATCCTTCCACAATATCTCTACTATCAGCATCGGACAGAACACAACTGAAAGTTAGTTCCTCTACCTAATCATACTGTAAATAGACTGTCAATATAAAAATAGGAAAGTACATTAACCCAAAGGGGAATATGTACCAACACCCCTGTTCTCCATTCTTTCAAATATAATTTAGGGACTAATTCAATAAACTCGAAAAATGTCATTCATGCTGTTTTCTGCATAAAAAAAAAAAAAAAAAAAACCCCAGTGACGTCAATAGGAGTTTTTGACTTAAAACATCCGGAATGCCCACTTTTGACTTTATTGAATTACCCCCTTACTGTGAAACGGAATGCCCCGATTAAAGTGGAGGTCGTGAAAGGTTTGTCTCTCCCTCCATGTTTAGGGAAAACTACTGTATTACGATGCTTATACAGTCAAGATTGATTTAAGAAACACAGGTAACCAATTCTAGGACATATTATATTATTCATCTATTATGACTCATTAGTCATCAGAATTTGCTGACGTGCTATGCATTTTAAAGTTTTTTTTATAGGTTACAAACCAGACACATACTGTACATGTAACATGATTATGGTGAGTAATAAAATGACAACAACCTTTCCCTGTACTGATAAAAATAGTTCCACCACTCACACATTTTATATTGTTGCAAATATTCTGTATCGAGTGTGTGTCTGTGTGTGTGTGTGTACGTATATATATATATATATATATATATATATATATATATATATATATATATAGGTGCTCTGTAGAAGTGACACTCCATGCACTCAAACAACTGCCCGGGTGTGATCTGCGAAAAATCCTATAGACAGAGAAAAGGCAGGCACTTTGGGACTGATGTGAAAATTATTATTGGTTTATTGTGAAATCAACATTTCGGTCTTGAGAAAGGTTCTAAAGTGAAACTGTGATGGTAGGGGGTAACCAGGCTATATGATAAAGGTTAAGCCCTCTGGTTTCCCCTAAAACCGTGGGGTCCCTGGTAGCTATATAAGCACCATAAGTCAGGGACGAGGGATAATACATGCTGAAAATAAACTGACCCCTGCTTTTTCTATTTTCATGTTCCCTTGGACCTAGAACTTTGAGATTTCTTGTGTATCAGTTTTAGGGCGATATTTAGGTAGAAATTCAACTATTTTGTTTGCAGAAGTTCGGGGGTCGAAGTTACCGGTAGCCCTTGAATTCTCCACGGGAGGCAGGCATGATTGGCTAGTATGCGGGGTGAATTACACCGGGGCAACCCAGTGTCCCCCAGACTCCTGTATTTCGAGCCCAAATATCCCAAATCCATTTCCCTTATAGGTATAAGGTTCCTCAATGTATATACTTTATTAAAGTGTACTTTAGAATGTTTAAGACATTTGTCAGTATAGATGCCGGCATGCCTGTATAGAGTCCGTAGTTCAAAGAGGAGAGGCTGTCCAAATAGCAGAGCAACCGGCTTCTTTTTGAATCTAGGAAAATAGGGACTAGGTCCGGGTCAGGATTTTCTGCTGAATCTCTGTCCAGGACAAGGTTCCAATAGGGGTAAGCCCTTGCAAGTGGGCGCCCTGCATCTAGGAAAGACTAGATATCAAACCCCAGACCCCAGTAAGTGTATATATTTCTGTATTTTGTGTTTTGTTGTATTTCCAAGTTTTTATCCAAATAAATCCCATTTTATTTCACTGCCTTGTTTTGCCTATTGAATGATCCCAAAAATATAAATGTGTTAAAAGACATGATCTTCCGTGACAGGCATTGACTTATAGGTAATCTTTGGACTCTTCCAGTGAAGCACCGGTAGGGGTTCCCAGGGGCTTTGCTTGCAACAGCAAAGCACTAGGCATTGAGGTGCCAGGGAATCCTAAACCTAGCTGAGGACCAGTTCTGAGGAATAAGGTTACTTGCTCCAGGCACAGTCCAGCGACATGGAGCGGACAGGGTAAGCGTTTTGCTGAAGCACGTGCCCTGCAACTAGGAAGGTCTAGTTTTCAACCCCCAGATCCCAGTAAGTGTGTATATTCTGTCTGTATTTTGTATTTCACTGTGTGTACGCGGGTTTACGCAAATAAACCTCATTTTATTCCACCATCTTGTTTTGCCTAGTGAATGATATACATTTGTTAAAAGTCTTGGTCTTCCGTGACAGAACCGAAAAATTGATTTCACAATAAACATATGTTTCACACTCACTTAATGTAACAATGTATTTGTAACAATGTATCTGTCGTCATTACTCTGTGCCCAGGACATACTTGAAAACGAGAGGTAACTCTCAATGTATTACTTCCTGGTAACACATTTTATAAATAAACATAGATACATATTTTTAAATACGGGGAATAATAATGAAGATGAGAAAGAGAGGACCAAATATGAATTCAATATTGACATAAAAGACCCTCTTTCATAAAAAATATTAGAATCTGAGTAGCATCAGGTGAATTACCTAAAACAGTAGTATTAAATAGAGAGTGGAATGTACCCATGTAGTAATTCAAATGCTTAATTAAAAAGATTAGTTTTCAGATATAACTTGAACGAGGAGAAAAGATTCTTGTTAGAAATTGATGGAAAGGGACTGGAAATAAAAAAAAATCTTTTTTTGTGTGTGAGAGCATTTATAACAGTTGGTATAAAACGCTGCAGAGCCATGAAGGGAAAGAAATAGTGAACATACAATAATGGTCAGCCCGCAGAGGATTTTAGGAAAAGAAAGTGGGCACATGTCTCGGGGGGCAATAATTAAAACAGCATTATCTTGAGTAGACTGTAAAGAAGAAAGTTGTAAGGCCATATAGGCCTCAGGTAACGTAATACGTAGTACAGTAGATAACAATACACAAATATAATTTTTATATGTACAGTAGACTGACAGAAGAAAGGACAGGTGCTTTTAATGGTGCAGAGGAACGAATGATACAAAGGGGAAAGGTATGTGTATCACCTAGGCACAAGAAGGTATGTACCTATGTACAAACAGAACACTGCTCCAAAGCAAGGGCAAATTGCATCCTTTTGACTTTCCATCATTTTACTTCCATTTAGCATAGTGCTTTGCTCCACTTCCGCCAGTGAGCATTTGAGGAATTCGTTAAAGGAGGAGTGGAAGGAGATTTTCCGAGCAATATTCTAAAAAGATTTATCAACATTTGCTCCTATGACTGGTGCAGTTTGCTTTTCTAGTCGTGTTAAATAAATCTACTAGGTTTAGGTTGTGGTAATCTTTATTCCTAAGAGATCCGCACCAAATATTTGAAGCAAGATTACCAGGCTTAATACGTATTCTACCTGTGGAAATTAACATACATTTCTGTTCTGTATGTAGCCCTGTATGGTTTGGGCTATAGGTCTGCCCTCCTCCTGGAAGTAATACCTGCATAAGGGCAGGTTTGCCAGGAGCAATCACAGGTTTTCCCCACTTCATGCAGTGCAGTGAGTCAGTGAAGGCAGTGTCATCAGGCTCTGTGTCCAATTAGAAGACACACGGGTGGTGCCTGCTGGAGTTACTTACTGCATAGCACTTCCTATTTAGTTTAGTCTGTCCCTACCGTGAGAGGGGCAAGGTTACCCAGACCAAGCTGCCAGGGCGATGGCAGGCTTGAGGCCTCCCTACGGTGAGTGAGGGTACACCACATACCTCCTATCCTAAAAGAGGATATGGGAAAAGCTGGAACCACTCTCGGTGCCCTTGGCTGGGAGTGAGGTCAGGGACATCATGGAGGGAGACAGCTTGCTGTTTGATCTGGCTGCTGAATAGAAGAAGAGACCAATAAAGAGACACTGAACTTTTACCTATACTCCTGCCTGAGAGTGAAGTATACCGGGAGGAGGGGAGATAAAGTTCTCTTGCAGATACTTCACCCGATATAGCTGGGGGCTGCACGAGATGGAGGCGTTGCAGTAAGTGAGATTGAGGCACAACCCCAGAAGCCTGTCCTTTTATCCCCCATGCTATCGTGGGAGACTCAGGTCCCCCTGTTGCCAGCAGGTATGCACCACTCTAAGACATGTAGCCAGAGGACTATATTCCCAAGGAGACCCTATGTGAGATTTGGGGGGGGGAATAAGGGTTACATGTATTTTGGTGCTTATTGCAATATGTTAAAGAGGCAATCCAACAGAGAGGTCTGGGAGGACATTTGGGATAATGCGGCCAAAACTTCCATGTGTATGATTACAAAAGAAAACATATACAAAATTCTTTAGCAATGGTTCTTTATTATGACAAAGGCATGGCAGAAGAGCAAAGACTGTTTTTACTTGATAGTATTACCTTCATTTTAGAACGCAATGTTTTTAACTTTAACGGTACTTACTATCTCCAACGCCACGGTACCGCCATGGGGACCACGTTTGCGCCCAGTCATGCCAATCTCTTCATGAATGTGTGGGAAGATAATGCGATATGGTGTCCTCATGAATTCAAAGCAGACTTGGTCCTCTGGCGGAGGAACATTAATGATGTGTTTTATCTGGCAGGGCAATGAGGCTAATCTTAAATTATTTATTGATTATATTTATTTGAATGATTTTAATTTAGTTTTTACGTTGCAGTGGAGTCAGACTAGTGTAGACTTCTTAGATGTCACTATTTGCTTCGAAGAGGGCTCAATTAAGAAGAAAACCTTCTTCAAAAGTGTAGACTGTAATAATTACCTTATAAGAAGTAGTTGCCACCATCGCAGATGGCTAGCTAGCATACCATCAGGTCAGTTCAGGCGCATCCACCGCAAATGTACTGATGATTCAGTATACATAGAGCAAGCAGGGCTCTAAAAAAAAGAGAAACTATCCCCCCCCTCACCGCCCTCCACCCCTATCCCCCACAAAGAGAATCAAACAACCCCAAGATGCCCCCCCCCACCTGCCTTAGCTCTGTCCCTTCCCTCCCCCCCCCCCCACGAGAGCACACAGAGACAAAAGACTTTCCAGCTCCCCAGCTTACCTTGAGGAGGCGAGCCGGAGATCAGATGAACGAAGCTGTGGGGAGACCAGGCGGAACCCAGCCACGGATGCTGAGACAGCCTGGTACAGTAAAAACACTTTGTCCTAGACTCGCCCACAGGAGGGCGCTGTTCCATAAGATAGGAATGTTTTTGCTCTCTAAAGAAAGGGTCAGCCACTAATGGGCTCCAGATATTCTCTGTAAAGGTGTCCCACCCTCCCTCACCCCTCCCCCTCCCCACCTCTTTCCCACCCCTCCCCCCACCCTCCCCCCCTAGGCTATGGGAAACTAACAATGTAGCTCACAGAGTCCCCTCCCACCGCCCTCCTTCCCCCCTCCCCTTTCCCCCATAAGGTGTAAGATCAGCTCCCTTCACACACCTTGATGTATAGGTGTAAATAAGTCTGCTGATCACCAACTCCTCCCACCATAACTCCCCCTCCCCCCCACCTACCCCTCCCTACCCCCTACCTCCCTACCCCTCCCTACCCCCCCCCCGTTTCCCCCCCCCCATACACACATGAACCGCTGCAAACGGCAAGACATAGCCGCAATGTGCCCCACGCTGGGCTAAGAGGTCTTTGAAATGCTACAGATGTTGTCTCACTGTGGACAAGGTATGAACAGATAAGCGTAATAAATATTGCTATACCACCAAAACCCTTCCCCTCTCCCTCATTCCCCCCCCCCTTTCTCCCCTCCCCTTCCCCCTATGCAAATCTTAATGGAGAAGAGTATAACATAATGTGAGGATGAAAATGTACCAAAAATTGCCCCTCCACCCCCTCCACACTTACCCCTCGCCCACTCTGACATCCACAAGTCTGGGTACCAGAAACAAAAACCTCCCCCAAGAAGCCTAAACCTACCTCTGAATTGACTGTCTAGCTGAAAATATGCAAAGATCAGTAGAAAATTTCCTATAAATGTTTTCTCTTCAGGTAGTCAAACTATAATGTTGAAAATGTACCAAAGAAGCTTATCCTCCCCCGGACTGTCCCTCCCCCCCCCAACTCCCCCCCCCCCTCTCTCCCACCCCTCTCCCACCTCCCCCCCCCACACCTCCCCTCCTTCCCCCACCCCCCCACCCCTTTCTTCTCCTTAATATGAAAGTTTTATTAGGCACCGTAGGCGCGCACTCCTAACCCGGCTCTACACACAAAGAGACCGAAAGAAAGGAGTGCCAAGATATATACCCCCTCCACAAAATGCCTGAAAAAGGCAAATATAAGCCCCACAACACACTTAAAAATAGGGAAGCCACCCCCTCCACCCAACTGACAGGAGTGTTTTTTTCCCCTACCGCAGGGAGGGTCTCGGGCCCAACACCCTGCTCCGCGACAGGCTCATGGTCCCAGAAGTCCTTCTAGGGGTATCTCGCCCCACCACCTTTTTCACACGAGTGACAAAGGTTATTTTCCTTGGGCCCCACAAAGGCCCGTCTATTTTTTCCTTCCTTACTGTGTCCACCCTACCCCCCTCCCCCCCTCCTCGCGTGGGCGCCTCCTCCGCACTCCCCTCTACTGGGTATCCAGACCTGGGCCCCACACCCCAGTTTCGAGCTCCTGACATGGGAAGAACGTGAGCTCCAGAGCCTAGAGCTCTGAAAACACCCCCAAAAACATAATGTCTTCCATCAAATTGATTTCGATTAACGTTAAATGCCTTAACTCAGTAAAAAAAAGGAAACTAGTCCTCACAGACCTCAAAAGATCTAAGGGTGATATTGTTCTTATGCAGGAAACCCACTTTAACTCACAGACGCCCCCTAATACATTTAAACGCGTATTTCCCCAGGCATATTTCACCTCCTCCCCAAGCAAAAAAAGAGGAGTAGCCATCCTCATCAGAACTGGGGTCCCTTTTGTGTTGACCAAGTCCCACGCGGACCCTGATGGGCGATCTCTGATACTCCAGGGTACCCTAGCAGGCACGCCTATTACAATAGTCAACGTGTACGCACCCAATGATAATCAAATCCCCTTCCTAAAAAACCTCCTAGACTCATTAGAACAACAGTCCCTCTCCTCCCTGATTGTAGGAGGAGACTTCAACATGGTGGCCTCGCATATAAAAGACAAATCAGGTCCCACCTCCACACGTCCATCTCCCAATCCCTCCCCAAGCGCCACTCAAGCCCAAAAAAAAGCCAAGAAATTTTGAGATATCATTGAGAACTACTCACTAGTGGACATTTGTAGAGCTCAGCACCAGGGGCAGAAGGACTATACCTTCTTCTCCACCCCCCATCAGTCCTATTCGAGGATCGATTATTTTCTAGGTACAAGTAACATCTTCCAGGCATCCTCCCAGTCAAATATTGGTCCAATCACTTGGTCCGACCATGCACCGATCGACCTTATTCTAACCCTACCCTTTGTGAAAAACAGCCAATATAAGTGGAAGTTAAATGATTCTATGTTTAACTGCCCTGACACGGAGGCAACAATACGCCAAAAACTGTCAACGTTCTTCCAAATCAACAGAGGCTTGCTCTGGGAGGCTCATAAAGCCACCATCAGAGGAGACCTAATTTCAATTGCTTCATATAAAAAAAAAAAAAAACTTAAACTCCAAAAGGAGCTCACAGAAAAGATTTCCCAGCTAGAACAACAACATAAAACCTCGACGTCTAAAAAGACGCTAAAACAACTAACCTTAGCCAGAGCTGCCCTTAAACACACCCAGCTCGAAGAAGTCGAAAAAGCCTTTAGGTGGTCAAAACAAAAATATTTTGACAAGGGCAATAAAGCAGATAAGCTTCTGGCTTCGAAATTAAGGGGCACCAGAGTAAAATCTCAGATAGCCAGAATCCAGACTAGTAAAGGACAGGTCTCATACATAGAGAGGGAGATAGCGCAGACCTGTATAACCTCCACCCCCCAGACCAAGACCCAGTTAGCCTCAACACAATATCCCAATACTTAGAGCAATGTAACCTCCCCACCCTCTCCCCTGAAGAGATAGAGAGCTTCAATAAAAACATAACCCAAGAGGAACTATCCCAAGCTATAAAGTCCCTTAAGACAGCCAAAACACCAGGCCCAGATGGCTTTTCGAACATTTACTACAAGATTTTCATGCCAATTTTCTCCCCCTATCTTCTGGAAATGTATAACTCCTTTCTACAGGGGGAACCGATACCCGCCACCATCACAGCAGCAAATCTTGCTATCATTCACAAAGAGGGCAGAGACCCGCTCCTTTGTGGAAATTATAGGCCCATCTCCCTGCTAAATACTGATCTCAAAATCTACAGTAAGATCCTGGCAAACAGGCTAAACCCAATTCTCCCTAGACTCATCCATGTGGATCAAGTAGGATTTGTGTCCGGAAGACAGGGAACTGTCAACACCCGCAAAATAGTGGATATAATCGACCACGTGCATCTCTCTGATTCCAAAGGAATGATTCGGAGCCTGGATGCCGAAAAGGCGTTCGACAGAATCAAGTGGGCTTTCCTAGACCAGACCATGTTGAGGTTTGGATTCACTGGCCCATTCCTAGAAGGGGTGAGAGCCCTCTATCAAAACCCAACAGCATATGTTAAATTATCAGGGGGCTTCTCAGACCCAATAAATAAACAGGAACCGGACCAGACAAGGCTGCCCACTCTCCCCCATACTATTTGCCCTAACTATTGAGCCCCTAGCAGCTTAGATCATGGAAGAACCCAGTATCAAGGGTATCCAAATCGGAGACAGAGAACACAAAATTTCGCTGTTCGCTGACGACGTAATTCTGACTCTCGCTGACCCCCACACATCCCTCCCCAACCTCCAAAGGCTTCTGGCCCAATTTGGTCTAGTCTCTGACTACAAAGTGAACATGGACAAGGCAGAGGCCTTGAATATATCCCTCCCTCCCCAGACGTGGAAACTCATTCAAGCCAACTATAAATACCGGTGGAGCTCCACCCATATTAAATATCTGGGGGTCAAAATCTCTAATTCTTACAATACCCTATATCAATATAACTACCCCCCCCCCCCTATTTAGTCAGATTAAAAAAAACCTAGAAGCCTGGAAAAAATCACCAAATTTCATGGTTTGGGAGAATGATCGCAGTAAAAATGAACGTCCTCCCAAGACTGTTGTATAACTTCCAAACCCTCCCAATCCCGGTTCCACAAACAACGCTTAAAAACATGCAGTCACTACTCCTCCAATTTATTTGGAACGACAAGAGACCCAGGGTTCCTCGTTCAGTGATGCTCTCCTCAAGAACGAGAGGAGGTGTGGGGGTCCCCGACATAGCAAAATACTACATCGCAGCACAGCTGAAGCAGGCTGTAGTTTGGAATTGCGAACCGGCCTCAGCTTCTTGGCTAGAGATAGAGTCCCACTACGCCCGCCCCCTCTCCTTCCAGGTGGCAATGTAGACCACCGGCAGCAGCGGGGCCAGACCACCAAGGTTTGGTCTAGGGGCAATGAGATGCACGTGGGAAGTATGGCTTAAATGCAAAGGGAAGTATGGTCTGGTAGCGTCCCCCTCACAGCTCACCCCCATCTTTTGGAACCCCAAATTCCCACCAGGGTGTTCCCCAAGTCAATTTGACCAATTCCAGAGTCACAATATTAGGATGGTGGCCGATCTACTGCAGAAAGACGAGATTGCTACTTACCAGGCGCTTAGAGATAAATTTGAGATCCGGGGATTCCACTTGTTCAAGTACCTACAAGTCCGCCACTTCCTTCTGTCTCTATCCCCAACCTCCAAATTTCCCCAGCTAACTAGATTCTAATCTTTGTGTTCCAAAAGCACTTACCAAAAAGGTCTGATCTCCAAAATATATAAAGGAATGGAGCCACCTGCCACTCCACCGAACCACCGTTATCTGCAAAGATGGTCAGAGGAACTAGGTCTACCAATAGACCTAGAAGACTGGGAGGAGATTTGGGAGCAGGCCACTAAAACATCAATTTGCACAACAATAAAAGAAAATATCTACAAAATCCTATTTCAATGGTACCTGACTCCCGCTAGGCTGAGCCAAATCTACCCCGGCACAGTAGACCTGTGCTGGCGGGGATGTGGTCAAAAGGGGGACATGGCCCACATTTGGTGGTCATGTCCGGAGATCCAGAAGTACTGGACCATGATCCAGACGCTTATACATGAGGTTTCGGGTCTATCCCTACCCCTGGATCCGCTGTCCCTGGTGCTGAACAAACCCATAGAGGACCTACCTCTGCCAATGTCCAGACTAATAACGGCCATGCTGACGGCGGCCAGATGCTCCATAGCAGCCGCCTGGAAGCAGATAAAAGCCCCCTCGAGAACGACCGTAACTAGGAGAATCAATGAAGTTATGATAATGGAGAAACTGACGGCCATGCTCCAAAAGAAAATGCCTCAATTCCTGAACACCTGGGATCCCTGGACAGGAAGATAGATCCAATTGAGCCAGGCCACAGAGACATCCGGACCCCGGGGGGGAGTGGTGGGGAGACGCCTGCGCATCTCCCCCCTCCTTACCCCTCCACCCCCTTCATGTCTCCCTCCCCCCCCTCTTTTCTCCCCTCCCCTCTTTTTCTCCCACTGAATGAAACGAAAAATGTTATTGGTCACTGTTAGATTGTATTAAACCTTAGTGGGCTCATGACACCCCTGTATGTACTGTATCTTCTGAAAGTGTCCAATAAAAAAACTGTTATTAAAAAAAAAGAGAGAAACTATGAAAAAGAACATATTGAAGCAGCACTCTGTAAAACCAGCCTGATCACAAGACCCGAACTGCTTAAAACTAAAGAAAATGGCCCACGTGGCAAGTTTATGGCTCACTTTTTAACCAAATTCAATCAGGATGCAGATAGAATTAAACGAATTCTTGACCGACATTAGCACCTACTGCAGAATGACCCAATTTTAAAAGAACACTTACCAAAGCATCCCAGGATAATCTTTAAGAGAGCAGGCAATATTAAAAACAAACTTGCGCCTAGTACTTTCAGATCCTCTGGCACATCAGTACAATCCAATTGGCTTACCAATACCACTGGGTTTTATAAATGTCAATCGTATAAAGCCTGTGTGAATGGCTCAAATGAATGGATCAAATGAATTTTAACTCTACGGTCAGTGGAGAAAGATTTCGCATTAAGCATCTTATGAACTGCCAATCCACGTTTGTAATATATCTGCTTCAATGCCCATGTGGTCTCCAGTATGTAGGACGCAGTTGCAGACCCCTGCGAGACCGCATACTGGAACCCATGGGCAATATCAGGAAACAACTACAAACCCACAGTGTACAGCTGCGGCCGCCTTTATCCTTCCCGCAACTCTGATAACCGCGGGCAGATATGTTCCGGTATTGTAGCGCTCGTAATATTGAATGCATGAACGTGAATGCGGTATGAATGCGGCATGAACGCGGTGAAGTGCAGTGTAGTGCGTGGCATTCGGAAAAAATCCCCGAAAAAATTCGGAGATGTTGGAGAATAAAAGGGCCGCGGCTGTACCAAGACACTTCCAATTAAAGCATAACAGTGATCTCACAGGCCTCATACTGTAAATCAGGCCATTGAATCTGTTCCCCCCTGTTGTTTGGTATAGAATGACGAAACTGGCACAAAAGGAAACCTTTTGGATTTCTAAACTAAAAACATTAGCCCCAGGAGGTTTGAACGTCGATATTGATATCGGTGCTTTTATTTGATATCCTGGTTTCTGATGACTCAAAGAAGTGTGTTTTTTCTTTGTTTATTTATTTTCTTTGTCTCCCGGTCTCTTTTTCAGAGCATCTACCATGCAATATCATCTGCCACCTCTTATGCCATTTCTAATGCTTATTTTAGCTGCATTATTTTATATATTTATATTTTCTATTTTTTATTATGTTTTATACATTTTATATATTTTTAATTTTTTAATCAATAATTATTTTTTAATCACTTCTATTTTTTAATCAATTATGTTTTACGCATTTCAGACATTTTAAATTCTAAACCATATAGGTATATATTATTGTTTTTACGCATGACTTATGTTTTAAGTATGTTTTTTCACAGTTATTACTTACTATTACCCTTGGATGCATTATCCAATTTTGGTGCAATTGCCTAGCATTTGAGATGCTTCATCCCTTATTTTAGCTTTCCTATACATGTATTTATGTGTACTGCCTATTTGGCCATTGAATCTGCTGCTCATTGAGATTTCATTATTTTATTATTTTATTTTTTACACATCAGTGTGAATCTGCAAATACGAACTATGTTTTACTTATGTTTTAAGTGTGTATTTCTCCTCGGATGTGCTATCTTATTTTAGTGCAATTACCTAGCACTTGTTATCTTAAATTTTAGCTCTCCTATACATTTATGTATTTATGATCACTGCTTATCCAGCAATTGAATCTGATGATCATTGAGATACCAGTATTTTTTGCACATCAATGTGAATCTGCCAATACAAGCAATCTACCATGTGTGCACACATGTCAGCTATGCATTCAGAGCTTCAATGTGCTTATGGTATCTGATTGGCCATCAGGACTAACACGAAGCAGCGGCAACAGCTCTGATCTGATTGAAACAGCTATAAAGCTCCACTACACTCCACGTAAGCCACTAGAACCTGACGAAGGAAGTAAGCTTCCGAAATGCGTTGTTCCTGGTGGAGCGGGGAGCGGTTTGATCTCAGACAGCCACCGTAGTTCTCGTGACTATCCCGGAACCAGCCCTCAATCTGGACACGGAGGAAAGGACTCTCTGCTACGGAGACTGCATGCCTGGGCTGCGGTATTCACCGTTTTTATTTCTATCGAGTCAAATCTCAAGACGCCGACACTTAACGACGGGAGGAAGCCAGCAGTAAAGATCATTTAAGTGTCCTTCACTTACACATGCCCGTAACATTATCTGTTTTTCACCACTCCCTTAACACCTTGTTTTGTTGTATTGCATCTGGTTCTTATTTGGTTTTATTCATTTACACCCCCTTGGTCTCTCTCCCTCTCTGGGTCCACTACGAGCCATACATCAGTTTATATACTGAAGACATAAACTCCTAACAATAGAAAGAAGTCGGCAGTAAAATCTACTTAAGTGTTCCTCACCTACACTGGCGACACACTTTATTCGAGCTCGGCTAGTCCCACGAATTCGGGTATACCCGGGTGTATTGAGGTTTGTGACTGTTTTCTGCCCGAGTGCATTGAGGTATTTTCCAAGCAGGGATTGAAGCATTTTATTCCCGCTGGCTGCAATACTGCACAGTATATATATATATACTGCATTACAATTCATGAATTTATGCCATCTGGTAGACACGCGAAGCATTGCAGCCTATTAAATCCTAATCATTATCATTTAACAGATCAGCCGCCCGTCAGCCAGGCATGAACCCAGGCTGGGAGGGCAAATGCAACG
The DNA here is from genome assembly GCF_040206685.1 of Ascaphus truei. NCBI lineage: Eukaryota > Metazoa > Chordata > Amphibia > Anura > Ascaphidae > Ascaphus > Ascaphus truei. The sequence continues at coordinate 171,966,650 of NC_134483.1, forward strand.
GGGCTTGTCAGAGGTGAGGAGCGGCGCATTCCAGGTATCTGCCAGGTACATACTGGGTATTTGCTCGAATAAAGTGTGTCGGTGCAGTACACATGCCCGCTGACAAGATGGGAGCAGCCTTTCATGTACACAGATCACACTCAGTGATTGTCACTCAAGCATGCCCGCTGATGGAGAGAAGCAACTGATACAAAAGACACCGCTGAGTGATTGCTACTCACACACGCCCCTGTGAGTAATTATAGAATTTATTTTCATTCAAGACATATCCCTCCTCCCCTTCTTACCCAGAGATCACTTTGACTCATTGCTCACCTTGGGCCACTGTGTTCTTTTCTGGCATTACTGTGATGAGAACAACATAGCCGCTGACGACATCAGGTGACAGAGGGAAGCAACCAACCGTGGGCAAAGACAACACTGAGTGTCTTTGCTCACACACGCCCGTGTGAGTAGATCTAGAATTTATATTTTTATTCACCTATCACTACCCCTACTCGTAAAAGAAGTCACCTGTGCACAATACATATCTTTGCTCTCTCTCTTTTTGTATGCGCTCATCTCCACGACCATTTACACAGCTACCAATTAGACTAAAATATATTCTCGGTCTTCAGTCCTTAATCACCAAATTTATCTGGAGTTTAAAAAATCAAGAGTCAAAAGAAAGATAATGCATAGACCGACATCAGCAGGGGACTTAACGGTACCTTGATTGTTGCCATACTATAAAGCGGCTCAATTAAGTCAGTTATCGTAATAGCACACAGATCCCAATCGGAAGCAGTGGGTGGAGAGGGAGGTGTGTTCTCCAGTTGAATTATACAATCTATTTTGGACCCAAAAATCGATACTTAAATCTTTCAAAGAGCCACTCTCCTCAATGAGGTATGGGAAGCTAAGAAATTCAGGTGTGGGATAACCTCTAGGAAGTCTCTGATGACCCCGTTATTTGATAATACGAATTTTGCTCCAGGACTGAACACTAGAGATTTTGCAATTTGGAAACAAAAGGGAATTCTTAGGTTTAGTGATTTGGAGCCACAGAAAAAAATATTAAATCATTTGATCAAATTAAGGCAGAAAAATAAATACCCCAATCTGAATTCTTTAGGTACCTCCAAATAAGAGCATTTTATACAAAAGCAGCACCCTTCTCCCCATTAACAAATTTTGAACAACTCTGTTTGTTGGAAACAGACACCAGTGGACTTACTTCTCAAATGTACAGAGAGATAGTCTGTTTGGGACATGAGTACTCTCGGAATCTACAATACATTGCTCAATGGGAGGAAGAACTAGGGGAAACTCTGGAATCAGCAGACTGGGTTGGGGGAAATATTCATGGCCACGGCGAAAAGTTCAATCTGCACTGAAGGAGAACGCATATAACGTATTGAGGAGGTGGAACCTCACCCCAAAAAAACTATCCAAATTCATCGAAGGGTACTCCCCATTGTTCCCCAAATAATGCGGAGAACAAGCAGATCTGTTGCACATGCTGTGGTCGCCCTGATATTCAGCTCCACTGGAAGGAAATTCACATTTGGATACAGAGGATTTTGGACCTCGAGATACCATTTGATCCCTGGCTGTTCCTTCTGAACAGGCCAGCCCAGCCCAGCAGTTATCCAGGGAAGAAAATAAACTCATTTTGCATATGGCAACGGCAACAAGGTGTGAGATCGCCGCATTGTGGAAACAAAAATACTCTCCAGTAATTACAAAAATTAGGAATAAAATTTGGTTCATTTGCCGAATGGAGATGCTTACTAGTCTTGTCAATGACACAGACACCAAATTCTAAAAGGTGTGGCAGCTGTGGCTTTCCCAATTAGATATACAGGGGGTGAGTCTGGCCACAGTAATGCATTGTTAGTTCTAGGTGCGTTTTCGTCCATTGAGTACTGGAGGGGGTGGTTGGAGGACCTCTGGGGCTACACATCCCCCTTGATCTAATGATTATTTACCAGATTGATAACGAAAATAGAGAAAGAGCATCTGAGAGTGGGTTACGAGTGTACATTTGAATCGGGCATCCCAAAAAAATACATTTGAAATGGGACCCGGGATGGTTTCTGTGGGACTCACCCCCTACCTCGCCCCTCCTTTTCCTCCCTTCCCCTTTTTTCCCCCACACTCCCAAGTTTTTTCTTTATATGTGCATGTTAAATGGAATGCTACGTTCCATAATTGAGGTCGATGCAATGCACTGGATGCGGCAAATGTTCTGTATTGTATGATTATTTCATTGTATCATTGTATTGTGAAAATAAAAAATTTAAGTTGAAAAATAAAAAAAAGAAGCTGAGAAACTTCTAAATAAGTAATAATAATGTTATGATTTACCAGTTTACTGTAGAGGTTGTGCCTGAGAACAGAACAGTTTTAAGGAATTTGGAAACAAATTTGGAGACAATAAGTGGGTGATGAACTGGGCAAGGATATGTGTAGATAAAGTAAATGTGGGTTTGGTATGAAAGAGAGTCGAGTTAGGATACAAAGAATTTGTGTTAATAAAGCATTAGTGTAATTGTGAGATTTTAAAATATGGCGGTTATTTACTAAAGTCTCCTGGCTGCAAATCAGGAGCAAAACCAGTGCAAAAGAATTACACCAGATTTGTTTTCTTTGCTAAATATGGTGTAGTTTATTTTTTGCACTAGGTTTACACCAGTTTTGCAGCCACAACCAAACTATAGCAACAAAAAAAAGTCCCCAAAAACTTAACACGTATTTCCACCCCTTCAATGCTCAAAGAACCGGCATTTATGAATACAGGAGGGATAACAAACTTTAATTTTGCAACAGGTTACATTATGGGGATATTTGGTAACACTAGGTTACAAAATTATAACTACTGTATGTAGTCTGGATCCCAAAAGTGTTATCCAGTAACAGCAAAAGAATGGTTTACAAAAATTGGCCTACAAAGTGATGGCGGTGCCATAAACTAGAGGGTTTTTTTTTTTTTAAATACACAGTGAGAACCGTTGTTTGAAAAAAAAAAAAAAACTTCTAAACGTAAGATTCAGGAATTAATTAATGTTGGAAGAATATCCTTTCTGTTTGATCTGATCCCTGGAGTGTTCTTATATAAAGTTTCTACTGAATATGCAAATGTTTCCTGTATCTTATTTGTGTGTGTGCGTTAGTGTTCAAGTTCTTTTGGCTGATCTAGTTAAAACTTCCAGTAAGATAAAAAGAGGAAAGAAAAAGAAGCAACTTTAAAATATACCTCTTCTGAATCCTATTTAACTGTAAAAAAAAAAAAAAAATAACAACAAAATGTATTTTCATATCTGAACAGATTGTTTGTGAAGCTCCGTAGTCAAACAGGTAATGGCAGTTTTATTCATTCATATAGTCCCAGGTGATTTATAATCTCTGATTATTATTCCATCTGGATAAAATATTTCATGCCATGTAGACAAGATAGGATCACTCCAGTGGTCTAGTAATATCACAGCCTTGGAAGTGGATGGACCTGATTTGAACACCAGTATCATTTCCTTGTGATTTTTAGCAAGTCACTTTATTTCCCTGTGCTTCAAGAGCAAAAAAACAATTGTAGAATTAATGTCCCAGACTGTATTCTGGGGCCAAACACGCACAAGCTTTCGATTCTGCAGTGCACAAAATCATGGAGGTGAATGTAAAAGAAGCCATATTGGGAGACACTGAGCAGAGCACCCCGCCTGAAGCCCATGGGGAGGCAAAGTCTAACACCGTTCTAGTGGACACGGCCTTGGTGTGTTCTGGCCAGATACGGGTGTGCACCAGTGACTGGTGTGACAGTGAGGGGTTAACCAGGCTCACAATAAAGGTTTAAGCCCGTTTGGTTACCTCTGATCCATGTGTTGCGATTCGGGAGTGTCAGCTACTGAGCCAAATACTGTTTAATGCACAACCTGTAAAATGTGTTAAAGATTTTTTGTGTTTTTACCTTTACAGGGATGCCAGCGATCAGGGATTGCTAGGGCATGAGTTTCAAGGGGGGGTTTGTGGAGAAAGTGTTGTCAGAATGTGTCTAGGTAGTCAGGGTCCAGAGTTGCTGGATACCCCAAAAATGTACCCGGGAATCATGCTTGATTCCCGGATACATGTAGGCACATTGTCTTGGCAATATCGTCCCTTGAAAACGCTTGCGTGACTCACCGCTAGGGTTCCCTGCTTCAGCATAGCCCTGAAAGGTAAATTGGACATAGGCATGCAAGGTGTCCCTGTAATACTCAGGGGTCCCCAGGTTAAGGGGGATACCCAATTAATGCCCAGGTGACCCAGAACTTGCATAGGGATTCTGAGGTTCTCCAACCATATATAAGGTTGGAGGGGACTCAAAGTCCAAACTAAGGGCTCTATGCACAAAGAGCCGAAAAGTTTTTTATCGCCACAAAACGGCTTTGGTATTCAGTAAGCGACGATAATTTGGCCAAATCGGCTGCCGATAAGCCCCTTTTCGGCACCTTTCGACACTTTTTAAATTCGGCTGTATTCTAGTAGCCTCGATCATCTTATCGGTGCTTATCGGTGCTGATCGGCACTCTCGAAAAGACATTTTTTCAGCAATTCGTCCTGCCAACTCAAAGTTGGCGGCTTGGTGGGGAGAAGGATCGGCAAGGTTGGCGGGACGGCACTTAGAAAAAAAAACTCATCTCAACATCTATGGAGGCAATGGAGCAGACACTTATAACTTTATAGGATAGTTAACGTGGTATTGCTCCAAATAAAACTGTACTTGTCATTACAGTGTCGATGTTATTCACTTTATCGTGTCACCGCTTACGTTCATTATTGGCACAACATCTTACTTGTGAATGTTATAATGTTTTGCGTCTCACATGACTGTTTGTGTTATGCCGTGTCAAAGGAAAGTCCTATAGTAAACTATTAAAGGAACAGTTCACATCATCAGAAACATGTTAGTGAAGTGTCCTTGTTTAGAATTCATGTTGTCATGCATTTGACACATAGCACCGATCATGCGTTTATTCATGTTGTTAAACATTATATACAATAATGTTTGTAATGTTTAACGCATGATCCAACTAAGATATAGCTGTTATTCGTAATGTTTACATCTTGTTTGTGACATTCCTCTTTTTATGATGTCTGAAATAGCACAATCAATAACATTGCATGATTACATTTGACACATTGCACTGTCATGATTTCATGTTAAGTGCTACACAGATGTATAATAGGACATAATATTACGAATATTTATACATAATCAATTGCTAATGTCCACATGCCTTTGAATGATGCATATGCACATTCAAATTAGGTTATGTGAACATGTGACAATAGCATGCAAACTGCAACATGTTGCAACGTTGTTTGTAAACGTTTATTTCAAGGTAGAATACAAATGATATTACTGAGTGTTGCGTAAATAAGTGGTATGTGCATTTAACATTACAGAACGACTTTGGGAAAATTATTATTATAAAGCTTAACGTCACATCATAGTCAAATTTGATCATTGCCTGATGAACACACAAAATGAATCCGTATTATTTGTAATCTATACACTTTGCGAGTTCACAAGTGCTATATGTTTATTTGACAGCTTGCACGTAATTAAGTCATGTGACATCATCACATAGGTATTTAAACGAGGCCAATTACCTGCGGCTTGACAGCTACAGACCAGAAGATGATATGATTGTTCATGAGAAGGCGCAGAATTCTATTGGAGGAGAGGATAGCAGAGGGGCAGGATGTCACAGGGCCAGGAGAGGACAGGGGCAGAGACAGGGACAGAGACAGGGACAGGGGAGCGGAGTGGAGAGAGAGAGGGAGAGGGAGAGGGAGAGGACAAGGAGACGAGAGGAGAAGAGAGAGGAGAGAAGTGGTGCCTCGTCCACGTCTGTACAGGGAGCGTACCATTTTAGATGGGATGACTGAGGAGGAGATCATCAGTCGTTATCGTTTGAGTTCAGCAGCAATCTTATCTCTTTATCAAGAGATACGCGGAGATTTAGAGAGTGTAACAGCCAGAGGTCGTGCAGTCCCTGGCCTTTTTAAAATGCTGTGCTCATTACATTATCTTGCTTCCGCGTCATTCCAGACAACTGTGGGCATAGTGGGCGGGGTCTCGCAATCGGCATTCTGTCAGCACATCCTGAACAGCAATACGTCTCCCTACATGTACCGAAGCTGTGCGCAAGCGGGGAGACTATAGAGCCTGTTACAAATGCGTTATTTACATCAGCTATGCATGCATATGACTATTGCAGTACAGTACATGCATCGATAAGTGGGGAAAAGGTAGTGCTTCACTTTACGTACATTTTCGCTTTACATACATGCTCCGGTCCCATTGCGTACGTTAATGCGGGGTATGCCTGTATATGTTCATAGTACTACATATATGTATTCATTCATGTTTCTGACAAATACATGTCTCCAAATATCATTCACATAAGAAACGGATGCATCTCCTACTCGCACCTTCCTCTTCTCGGCTGTGTGGACAATTACATGTGACACCGGTATGTGATTCTTAAACAGGTTGGATACAAATTGTAACCACTAAACAGTTGTGTGTTTACCTCAGCAAATAATGGCTAGCAAATCTATATTGTCTGTCAGAAGGTTTGTGGTTTAAGCATGAAGTACCTTTAAAATATGTTGGTACCCAATACTTACTGCTATATTTTTAGATACAAATGTTCACTTGGAGTGTCACATGTGTGTGACAATGATGTGTAGCATATTGTTTATTTGACATCACAATGTTCAGATATGTTGTCGTTTTTTATATCACATTCTTAAGTATCACATATGTTGTTGAATAAGCTGAATGAACATGTGATTTACAGAAAAAAAAAATTATTCTCCATGTTATTTTTCAATCAGATTACTCCAATGACTAGTCATGGAATTTATGAGATGTAACATATGGAATAAGAGGCTCAAACATCACGATAGGTATTGTGATATGATGTGTAACCATTAGTTGATGTAGAAGTTGTGAGCTTGGCAATATGTCCTTCGTTTATTGTGTCCGTGTGCTTGTTTTTACTTTCATGTTATTGGATAGTGTGTTCAAATGTTATTAACTACATTACAGAACGTGTCATGATGATGAGTGTACAACATAACATCATGCACATGAGCGATGCTAACACTCAAAGCATGTTTGTATCCAAGAACCAACGTGCTAAACCTCCTAACCATTGCAATTGATGTAATTAGTTCTTCTCTCTCTTTATCTTCATCTTCCTGAAGACCTTGTCACATGTATATGTACAAATTCAAGATGTGTGTTGATTTGGCGTACATCTATGTTTGTTTAAAATTATTGAACCATTCCAAATTTTTCTAGTCTCTCTTAACAAATGTGTATTGCTTCGTAAACACAATGATAATGTTATCCACAACATGTTTATGTGATCAACTGTACTTATGAATGATGATCCTCATCCTTTATAACAAGTGTAAACCTAGTAACATTAATGACTTACAAATGTTGTTACGCACACATTTCATCACATTGTAATGTGTTTGTGTTTATGTTTTTCATTGTTTGTGTAATGCATGTATTTGTTAACTAAACCATATTTGCATACATTATTGAGTCTAAACATCGTAGCCTTCATGTAGCTATGTATGTGTGTAACGTATAGTAATAACACTCAAATATTGTTATGTTTTTTAAAATAAAAACTCAAATTTTAAAGTGTTAATCATGTGTACATAACATTAATTACCTAATGCATGTTATGTGTACACAAGAATGTATTTCAATATATTATATTTTCTGCACATTTTTTACAAAAGAAGATAACTATTGTTATTGTGTACTTAGAAATATAAAATGTTTAACATGTTGTAACTTTTATGTATATGATTTGACATTTAACATAACAGATTACAATATATAGTAGCTAATTGTGTTATAATAGTGATAATGTTGCTTTCACATATCACATGACATTACAATACGTATTATGTTATCAAATATTCAAGACATATGTAAATGTAATGTTATTGTTTATTGTTATCAACATAATAATCAACATTTAGTGCTGACTTAAAAAATACACACAAGCCTACTTCAATTGTATATTCGTAATCAGTGCAAAAGTGTTCAAAAGCATTGCCACAGATTTATTATAATTGATTGTCTACACGCGTCACACTCAGGTAATATTTTCTTTGTTCCATCTCTAATCATACATTTGTCCCATGTATTCATAACCGACATCTGTGAAATAAAGCAAACACATTCGGTTTTAACATTGCACATTGATGTATGTTTCATCATCATAACGCTTAACATATATTAATATGATTGTCGACATTAACAATTCAGTTACATCTATGTTGAAACAGCAAGGATAAATCTAAACCGACAGAAGATTTTAATTTATAAAATGCCGTTGGTCGCATTACTACTGATATGTGACTTCCGGGTCATGAATACATAATAATGTGTGCGCACAACATGTGTTGCGCGCGCACCTCAGTCATCTGTGGACTAAGTATTAGCGCATGTGCAAGACGATGTGTAAGCTGTGCATACAAGACATGTCCCTCCATGCTGATGCTGCTGCTAGCAGTAAGCATATGATCGTGTAAGCTACATATATGGAAGATAAACAAATGCACTTATACAGACGTACATATATTAACGTTGGCAACTGACGTGTGTCCACGCACAAACGGGACGCTCACACAATGAGCGTAAACAAGAGGCGTGAGGTCATGTTCACGCACCATGAAAGTCGCGCAAACACACCTCCCACTGAATGACCATTGGCCTACAGCGCTCTGCACGAACCGCCCTACCATCGTGCGCGCATGACACACTGCACTGACCGTAAGAATAAGCTAAGGTCAAAGCTAATACTGTGACACACGCACACGTCGAGGGGGGTGGCCTGCGCATCGGTAAACGTTGTCAGGACGCATTGGGACATGAGCACGTACCTACGTCACATGTCGGCGACACGTACATTGTTTTCATATGTTGAATGTTTAACAATGAAGTGTATGTGTGTTACAGTTACTGTAACAGTTTGAACATTAGATTTTAACACACTTATAATGAGTTCATAATGACTCCGGCACCAATGTGTAGTCATGGATTTTAATGTAGTAATATGAAATACGAATTACTATTTTTAGCTAATGTATATATGTAAGCATGTCAGCTATTTTACGCTTTATGCAGTCATTTGGCTACAACATTGTGTATATTATGCAGATGATGGTGTCATATTTGTAACATATATTATGAGTGTAAAAGCTTGAAAAAATTTTTTTTTACCATTATTGTAGACATCCATTAGCTCCAAAACATCGCTCCAGCAAGGCACAGCCGCATCAGCTATGGTTGAGTCAATCGTGAAATCTTGATTAAGACACATCTCTGTGACACCATCATATGGATCCGCAGTGGGTTGTTGAAACAAGACGGGCGGAGGTAGGTACAAAGCTTCCTGTTTTCATTCACATACTCGTATTCTGGCTGTAATTTTGGAAAATTACCTCAGAAGTTATGTCCATCTTGCATCTCGTCTTGTTGAAGGGACGGTGCAGGTATGTCAGCAGACGTCACAGCCTGTGAGTGTTCAATGTTAGTGCTAATAGGCAAGACAAGGCTATTTAGTAGAAGATATGTTCCCTGTTCAGTGTTAATTTTAAATGAGGGAGCAACATGCCAGCAGCTATATCTTTCTCCTTGTCTGTGGGGTACACGCTCAAAACATTCATTTGCGGATAAAGTGAAACGGACAGAAGTTTTCCAATTTCTTTGATTGGGTATTTCTACATAGACCGAACAACATTTAGATATACACACATTCTCTCTCTCTCTCTCTCTCTCTCTCTCTCTCTCTCTCTCTCTCCACACACTATATATATATATATAATATATATATTTATATATATATATAGATAGATAGATATAGAATAGATATAGATATAGATATATATATATATATAGAGAGAGAGAGTATATGTGTGTACATACACACACAGACAAAATATTCATCGACACTTACATATGAATAACGCTTACAATTTTTTATACATGATAACATGTACTGTAAACATGATGAAGTGTGAATGAAGATTATGGTAAGTAGATTTCTTAATATGCCCAATATACAATAACACATTACATGAAACAGTAGTTAATGTGAAATGGTAAAGGTCATAATGTTGTATCTAAAACATACTCTCATAACATTACACTAAATATTACAATACTCAAGGTGTTAAATGATACACTTAACTTTACCTTCGTCAATGTCATGTTACATTTAAATGGAAGTTTGGGCCTAATGTGTTATCAGTAACCAACTGATTCCTAATATGTTATGAAACATGCATCACATTAATCACTGAATGAGCATTTGTAAACATTCATATCTGTACAAGGACATACTACAATCTTTGCAAACATCTCTACATGATCATACATACACTATGCATGAAAGAGTATGCATTAAACACCACAACATCACAAAATTGTTTAGTGAAGGTTATTCTTTATTTTTTGGTTGACTTTTGAGAGCGAGTCACAGGCCTATTTGTTGGCTGTTGTGTTTTTCTTCTCCCTGTGCTAAGTACTCTGGCCTTCACTGTAGAACTTGTTGTGGGCTGTGGCACTGGTTCAGGGGCAGTGGTGGGCTGTGGCACTGGTTCAGGGGCAGTGGTGGGCTGTGGCACTGGTTCAGGGGCAGTGGTGGGCTGTGGCACTGGTTCAGGGGCAGGGGTGGGCTGTGACACTGGTTCAGGGCAGTGGTGGCCTGTGGCAAAGGTTATGGGGCAATGGTGGCCTGTGGCACTGATTATGGGGCAATGGTGGCCTGTGGCACTGGTTCAGGGGCAATGGTGGGCTGTGGCACTGGTTCAGGGGCAATGGTGGGCTGTAGCACTGGTTCAGGGGCAATTGTGGGCTGTGGCACTGGTTCAGGGGCACTTAAGATACATTGCAACAGTGGTGGAGCACTTTCTTGTGTGTGTGTTTTTGTTTTCTTCCAAAAGCTGGTGATTTGTAATTGTTGACCAATCTTTCTTTTGCGTGGCTCATTTGTAGGTGTTGGTGAAATATTTGGAAATGATGATGAAGACGGTTGGCTGTTGACAGGGACCTGCACAGAAGTGACATCAAGTGTACCAGAAAGATCCTGAAGTGGTGAATGATGTACTGATGAGTCTGGAGAAAAAAAACCACCACGTAAAGATCCATCCTCTGATGGGATATACTGGAATTCCTGCTCTCTTGCTGTACTCCTAAATTGATTAGCTTGGCTTACATTCAGAACTAGTGCTTGTAACATGTGGTTCAGATTTTGGAGTTCTTTAGGAACTTGTATGATGACAGTTTTTATTTGTGTCATTTCAGATATCATCCTTTCATGCAGTGCCATCATCCTTTCATGGATTGCCATCATTTCTGAATGCCGACGATTTTCTTCACCCAAGATTCGTTCTTCAGAAGCTGCAATTGCTGAGAAAGTGTCACGAGCAGGAGGACTTGAATGCTGCGTTAATCCAGGAGTGTCAACAACTTCATGGTCACTTGAGTCACTTTCTCCATGATCGGAAACATCTGGTTCTAGAAATACAAACATAAAGGAGCAACTCACATGGAACATTAAATTGTTTTTATGCATTAATGATAGTTGTTCTGAAATTGGAACACATTAAATGATGACATATTATGTAAAATTTATGTGCAATAAAATTTGAATTATTTTGGCCACAATTATGTGTCGAATCAGTGTGAATGATGAAGGAATGAAAGATTGTTGTGACATCAGACCTCAGAATTGCTACTTGAAAACACACAATACATGTTGTGTAATGAAACTGTACATCTCCTCTGTGTCATTAACTATTAATAATTTCATCACATGGAAACTCACGTTTTAAACAATGTAATTAGCCATAGCAGTGTACACATAATATGATGTGTACGTCAAACACTCACCTTCCATTCTTGATGATGACATTGATGAGACAGGTGACGACACGTGCTCTGTCTGACTTGTCAAATCTGAAACAGGAGCTGGCACAGGGGACACAGGAGCTGGCGGAGAAAATATATATTTAAAATACATAATAAACTGACTTTATGTGAATTAGGTACACATGACAGTATCTGTAGTGGGTGTAGTCATGTAAAAATATCATCATTAATTAACTATACAATAATCAAATGCTTAGGTCGATCTGTACATTATCCATGTAAACCAAATGTACATGTTAACATGATGAAGATACATATTTTAGACCGCATACAACTTACTTTCAATGTTAAAGCTGATATGTATGAAGGTATGTGTCCTACTATTCAGTGGGGTGTTCTACATACTGCATATGTAATCCATTATTACAGGCCCAATAAGTGACATCACTGACATTAATTAAAACAATACTCTATGCTTACAAATCAGAACATAATTGTTTAACATGGTGATACACATTAGTAATAAATATCGTAGAATGTAGGAGAAGCAGGGGTGTCGCGGAATGTGGGTGACACTCAGCACCAGATGCAGTGTGTCGCTCACAGATGCTACTGGTGTGAAAAGGTGGCGTATAAGTAACGTTACAAGAATTTTTAGAAACAATAATTACTAAACTACATTCTAATATATACTGTAATGTTTGTTCAAAGGATTGCTATAATTTGCAGTTCTAAATAGTGTCATGAACTTTGCTTGACATTGTCAGCTTCTAGCAGCTGTACACCCTCCCCCAAGACTTCACCCAACCATGACCCCATGAGCTGGCTGGTTTCCAACAACATCCCCCTCTGTTCACCTCTATGCTCTGATTACATATTATTTGAAGTTGTTTTAACACACAGGTATATGAGCGTAATTATAATATAAAGTGATCTATATATTAACACAATGTAATGATATATGGTACATGTTGGTATTTATGCTCACATGAGAGAACATGAACCACAAACACAGCATTAATTACCAATTAGTGAATGTGGGTGTGAAATTTCATAATGTTCGCCTTTCATTGGTGAATATTACAGGCAGGAATGTCATATGCATTAACGGCCTGTTTAGACGTATTACATAGATACACAAATATATAAATAGATTATAAAAATATATATATCTACAGATACACTACAAAGTTAATTATGTTGTTTCTAGCACATACACAGTATTAACAATAACACAGTGATGACACGAATGATTTTATTAAACGATGACTGCGGGTGTGTTTAGTGGTTATGCATGTTAACCCTGTGTGTGATTGAAGATGTGACCATACTTGAAGCTTACACCTATACGTGCAAGATGTTGAATGGTTTGTTACATCAAAGATGCCAGTGTGTGCTATTTTGATTATCATTACACATAATCTCTTCCTGCTGTTCAAGTGGTGTGTGCGGCCTAAAAATGGTGTAAGGCAGGATTGCAGAGCCAATACATGCAAATGAGCATACACATATAATATCAAGCTATATCTATAACTATATATATATGAAGTATAATCACCAAGCTTTTATATATCTATAATTATATATACAGAGAGAGAGGTTTTATATTACTAAAGGTATAAAATTATGCAGGGAAACTTTATTAACATTTTTAGCCGACACGTGTAGTACAGTAAGATTTGTCACCTGCTGGAAATTAATGTTGGTAAATTCCGATGTCCCTGTCACCTGGCAAACCCTCCACGACGACCTGAAGAAATTTTTCACGCATCTGCTCCTCCAATGGGCTAACGTTAGAGCTGGTGCAGGCGGGCCACCTCCAGTGCCAGAAGCATGCATCCGTTGTGCTTGGATTTTTTTTTTCAGATTTGACTTGATATCATCAAATCTCTTCCTACAATTCGTCTTGCTCCTGACACGATTCCCACACGCAGACACAGCCAGTGTAATTTGGTCCCACATCTCGTTCGTCACAGCTGAACTTGTCCGTCCTTGAAATACATAACAATTATGTTTAATGAATATGTAATTGAATGACCAATACATACAAAAAGTGCTAACTGTTGAAAGAGATAGATAACATGCTGGTTTATTTTTAATATGTGTGGCACATGAGTATTACAGTTATGTGGAGACATACAAAGCTAAGTAAGCTTGTGTGAATGTTGTATGAACCTAATAAATCAATTTCTAAGGATTATTAGGTTCGTTGTAAACTATGAAGGATTATGTGAGTAACAATGTACTATAATTTATAGATATTACATATTATTAGTTCTCTATTAACACATGTGACATCAGATAGCAGAAAAAGTTTGGGAACAATCAATGCAAAGATTGACTTACCTAATAAATGGCAATACAGATAGTCATAGCGCTCCAAAATACCGATGACAAGCACTCTATTTTCCTCTTCATTGAAACGAGGATTACGTACCCGCTCCACACATTTCTTCCGATTACGTCTAGCCACAGAGCTTGCCTGCTGCTGACTGGACTCTCCTTCTTCCAATGGAAGAGACTCCAAAAGCGCACCACCACCAGGCACCCCAACACCACAACCACCAGGCACCCCAACACCACCACCACCAGGCACCCCAACACCACATCCACCAGACACCCCACCACCACCAACAGACACCCCACCACCAGACACCCCACCACCACCAGCATTCGCAGCAACACCACTCGCAGTCACAGCAACACCACTCGCACTCACAGCAACAGCACTCGCACTCACAGCAACAGCACTTGCAGTCACAGCAACACCACTCGCAGTCACAGCAACACCACTCGCACTCACAGCAACACCACTCCCCTGACTCCCACATTCACTCAGACGCGTACTCACATGACTACCAGTACCACTCACACCAGCATCACTCCTCCCACGCTTCTCAGCCATACCTCTAGCACTCACAAAGAACAGGAAACTAATGTAAACACAATTGCACTGAACACTTACAAAGTGACAACAACAAAACGATGTTAACAAACCAACACAGGAAAAACCAATCATAACACAGCAAAACAATACACAGCAACTCTCTCAATATCTAATTTTCAAATCGCCCAGCTCTGTGTGTCTCTCTCTCTCTCCCAACAACACAGAGAATGAATAGAAATACACGGTACCTTTAAATGGACCGCTCCATCAAAAACATGCTTGCATCGGCAGATTCACAAAGAAGTTCAATTGGCGAACATAACATGCCTCGCCATGCTCGCCGATACACCTGTGTGTGATCGGCAAATCTTCGCCATAGTGGGAACAAATGTTTTCGGCTTCATTGGCCAGGGATTCGGCACTTATTGCATACGGCGAGGGTAAATCGGCAAAATCATGCTTATCGGGAACAGTTGCCGAATGAATTATTTCGGCACTTAGTGCATGAGGCCCTAAGTCTAAAAACAGTGTGTAGGGAATATGGGTTAGTAGAAGATAAAGTGCAGCTTTCTTTTCTATTCCCCATACCAAAAGACTTAGGACAGTTTTGCAAATGTATCTTTTATTAACATTGTGTTTAAATGTGTATTTACTGTGGTGCACTGTATTAGAAGCTGGGACTTTCAGAACTAATGTTCTGACTGGCTACTAGGCTACTAACTTGTCACCAGTGAGTCTATCAGACATCAGAGCTGAAAGCCCCCAGGGGATGCCTCAGGTGTTAGAGCCATTTGGGTAGCAGGACAGGGCTCAAGTACCCTCGTCCTAGGCTGAATGGAAGTCATCCAGACTACCATTTGCCCCATCAGACTTGGAGGTGCCTGTCCCAGCGGATGGCATCTAAATAGTGAGGGACTAAGGTGGCAAACTTGTGCATGTCCCTTGGCAGATTCAGATTCTCCACTTACCCAGCTTTCTAGACCGGCATCGCTCTGATCGGCTGTTGAGAAAGTTCCCACGTTGTAATTGGCTGTAGTATTTTGTGAATGAACGCCAAAATACTATAAGAAAGCCTCAGCTAATCCGTTCGTGAGATTCTAAGCACCAGAACTGCAGCTGGACTTTTGAATGTGGAAAAATATGCTCTTGCGCAAATAGCAGAGCATCAGCTTCAGAAAAACCAACTCAAAATATTTTCTAGGTTCAGCTCTTTGCGGCCAAGTTCTCATAAACAAACGTAGCGGTCACGGCTGGAATTTCAAGATGATTTTAGTTCCAGGACTGGAACAATCTACTGGAGACTCTCACAAACACCACCAGTTCTTTCAAAACTAAAGCTGTCTCACATTTTAATCTGGTCTGTAACCGTTACATACGCCTATAATATATTATATTATCTCTAACTGGGGATGCTATGTCTTGTATATAATGTATACCCTGTTCACTTATGTAACTATATTTGCAATCATGTATTGTTTGTCATCTTAACTCTCTGCCCAGGATATACTTGAAAACGTTAACTCTCAATGCAGTACTTCCTGGTAAAACATTTGATAAATAAATAAATAAATAAATCTGTATTGATGCATGTCGATACCCAACTGCCCAAGTGTACTGTCCTCCTAGTGACGGTCAATCCAATGGCAAAGAACTACATCTTCGACTGTCACAGATAGAGTACAGTAAGTGGCTATGTGTAACTGGACTAGACCTTGACAAGAAGATTGTATCTGAGCCTTGCATTGGCCCCCCTCAGTCACTGTCCATGCTGTCCTTTGAACGAATCCAACCTGTGGCAGATCATTTTCATGAACTTCTGCATGCTGATCAGAGTAATAAAAATATCTGTCTTATTTCTTTGGTCGGAAAGAAGAAAAAGTATTCCCTGTAGTCATGCACTCTACCTCTAATATAATATAGGAACTTAACTGTGAATCACTGGAAAGAGATGGTTTCCCATCTCCACTAACACAATAATATTTATTAAACAAGAAAATATGCTATTAAAACCTATATCTGATTAACACTGCTGATCAGACATGCATATAATTATGCACTATCTGGGCCCTGTTGTTTCTTTGGTCCACAGGTATGGCAACCGTTGTGAAATAAGGTGAAGAACCAAATAGTGTGGACTGATAAAAAGTTTTTTTTCACCTATAGATAATAAAAGATAAGTGGAGAAATGCACAAATTAAGCGCTATACCCAAAAATAAATCAATGTATATAATGTATAAATCATATATTACAAATAGTGTACTAACATGCAGTTATATAATCAAATATAATAAATTATACACATGCAATAGGTGTTGAGTGATCACCCAATATCGGTGTCCTGCAGCCAAGAGATCACTAGGATCATCCAAATACTCTGGTGATAGTCCTTATGGAAACATTGATGTCCTCTTTGGCACTGATCTTCACTCCATGCTCTGTGCAATATATGGAAAAATTATTTTAAAAAAAACACATTGTGTAATAACGTATAATAAAATTAAAAAAACACACCTCTGTGAATGGGTAATGAAAATAAAATGTGAATACCGCCAATAAATCACTTCAGAGTGTGATGTTGCTTGGTGATGGACTCATTAACCCTTAGTGTTGGTAATGAAAAGCACCTTTATCATAGGGGATTATATCTGAAACATAACCCCTTGTCAGGGGCGAGCAAACTTATTTTGCTGTGCCACCCCTGCCTTGCTCCCTCCATTCCTGCGCCCACCCCCCTTACCTAGCGTGGCATCAAATGATGCTTGGTCGCGCGACGTCACGTGACCCGCAGCGTTATTTTATGTCACGTTACCAAGGTAACTGTGACGGCACATAAACCCACTGCGTCATTTGATGCCACATTGCCATGGTCACACGTCCCGAAGCCGTCTGAACCTCGGTATAGAGGTTGCAGAGGCCTTGTGTGGTCTCCCGGCATTTAATTTAAATGCCTCAGGGAAGAGTGCGGGACCTCTGCAACCACCCACATCCCCCCAAAAAAATCTCGCGCCCCCAGTTTGCACACCGCTGCCTTAGATTACCACCCAGTACACAGTCATACATCAAATGAACTTTGTAACTGGATATAACTCACAAAAAGGTGGAGACTTGATAACAGGAAAACTCTGGTGGTCAGTGGGAATCCTCAATATTACTGTACATCAAAAAAGGGGGGGGAAAGGGAAAACATAGCACAGATCCACTTAAAAAACTAAAATGTAATAAAACACATAAAACAGACATCTGGAATGTCACTCACATACTCCTTCATCATTTTTAAGCCTTAGTTAGTACAGTAGGTTAGTTCTACCAACATACTGGAGCCCACATGGACACTCAAGTATGTAATGAATGAAGGATTTAATCTCGTATTCCTTATTTGTTACATTGGAAATGAATTTACTACTGCCAAAACTAAATTAACAAGCACTACAATTAGTATATGTAAAATAACATTTTGATCCACCTAGCCAAGTAGACTCTGTCAACCAGGTGGATCCGGTCACTGATTTTTTTCAAGCAACTTGGTGCCAAGGATTGTTTTTAGTTTGGAGCACTTCTGAAAAAGATTTGGGGATTAGCTGGAATGGTACGTTATAAAATAATTCAGAGTTGTTTTAGGAATTAATTGTTTTGATTGGTTAATGGTTTAATTAATTAATTGTTGATGTTGTTATTGCTTGTATTCATTTGATTAGCTGGCTACTGTTTTTATTTTGTGAAGTGTGTTTTTTTGGAGTTTAGTTATGTTTTATTATTGTGTGTCTTGTGAATTAATGTATTGTAATTAGGGTGCCCATTGAGTGCTATAGAGGCTTATCATGCCCATATTATTATTATATGGGTATGATGTATCCCTATACTACTCAAAGGGTACAGGGTGGATATAGTCAGTCAGGGGTGGGTGCTTAGGCCTCCCGGGTTTGTATCTGGTCAGGGTGGGTTAACCCCTTAATGACTATAGCGGTTAGTAACCGCTAAGGTGATTAAGGGGTTAGGGGCCATTAGAATTTCTTTATCATGTATATATGCTTTCTTGCTACGGAGGACAGAGGGACCTGCTGTTGTGGTAAGTATAACTGTATTTATTTACTTTATTTATGTATGCTAATGCAGTGTTTAATAATGGGCAAATAATCTATTATCCATATCTGGATAATAGTTATTTTGCCCTTTACTGTACTGTATGGGTTAGGGCGGAGGGGGGTTGAGGTGGTTGTATTGATGTTTATTAAAATGTTTTTTAATATAAATTTCTTTCATAGTGTAGATGTGCAGGGGGTCTCCGGAGCTGAACCGCGTTGGTTTCAGGTCCAGCGACCCCCTGCTTCCCAAGATACAGGCCCCTTTATGGGGTGCCGGTATCCCTCTGCATTGAAATGTCCTGCGTCACGTGACCGGGACATTTCCTTGCATAGGAGATACGGCACCCCATAAAAGTGCCTGTATCTCGGGAAGCAGGGGGTCTCTGGACCTGAAACCAACGCGGTTCAGCTCCGGAGACCCCCTGCACATCTACACTATGAAAGAAATTTATATTAAAAAAAAAAAATTTCGGGCGACATTTCCGCTGTGAGAGGCGGGTCTCTCAGAGCCGCTCTCTCTGCAGCAGAAATGAATCGCCGGTTTAGGCCTTTTCAGAGGCTCGATGCTCTCGCTGGCAGCAACTCGCCCATTTTGGGAATTTTGCTATCACAAGTAATCGATGCTTTCTGAATACCGTGATAGCAATGCCCCAAAAAACGTTATTTTAAATGCCCTAGCAATAATTTTTATCAACCTTCTCTGAATGAGGCCCTTAAAGTGCAATATTTTGAAATGCTTCCTTTCAAAAAAATATTTAGGTGCTGCCAAAAAACACTTGCCGTTTCCCAACTGCAATATACCAAAGTGAATAAAGTGAGTGTTTTATAGGCGCAAACTAAATGAAGGTGAACTGTGAAACAGGGATGAAGTGATTATATTAGATCTGTCGTATTGTGATATTTTTAAATTCATGTGTATTAATGTATTTTATGCTATTTGGATAAGGATCAAGTATGTATGTTTATGTCTACTTTTGTTTGTTCTGAACGGCACCTTAAATACGTAGCACCTGAACACTTTAATTACGTTGATCGAAGGGTAACCAATAGTGTGAGACTGTGTTGTATATCTGACAGTCCTTTCAAACCAGTGATTACACCCCTGACGAAGTGTAGTGAACGTGAAATGCATAAAGGTGATACTGATCACTTTGGGTACCACGTGGGATGCTGTGACATCTTACGCCAGCATCGTTTCCCTGCTTTCCCTGCATGTACTATGAGGTTGTTTGGTGCTCGGCAACCTCCGTACTTATACTCACTATGGCAGCTCCTTCTGTGATCTCGGTGTGGGTCAGGTGAGTACATAATTCTGAGGGATTGTTTGTGTTCCATCAGTCTGTTTGGCGGGCAGGGATATCCTCGAGCCATCCTACTATTTGTGATGTGAGTAATTGTATTGTTCTTAATTTACATAAAGTGTTATTTTAACATTACAGTTCTTTTTTTGTCTTGTTATTAAAGATGACAATTATTTCGACACTAGTTTTAATACAAAATACACTTCTATTAGCATCAAGTTTCCATCTGATTCACTGCAAGAAAGGAATTTCACAACTAATTAGAGTAGCCAGAATCGTCAGTAGCCAAACGAGAAGATTAAACAGGATGCAAATAATGGCAGACAAGAGAAATTTATCAAATTTGGAGTTAGCCAGACCAAACTTTCTCTGTACATAAGTCAAATATTGAAAAAGCATCAGCTTCAAAAGATGTAATAATAATGTCTGCGCTCTGCCGAGGTGAGAAACCACTTGGGAAAGCAAGATTAAAATACACCAGGGTAATGGGTGGGGGTGCTTGTTAGTCTAGCAATCTGTGGATTCTGCAATCCGTTGGAGGATTTTACCAAACCAATTACAGAATGTGCAGATTGGATTCTTTAAATCCACCAGTGCTTGCAGAATCCATGGATTGGACAGGTAAGATGCTCTAACGGATTGCAGAATGTTATGTAAAAATTCACCAGCGGATTGTATCTAATGGCAGTTTTGTATTAATTCGTACAGATTGAAACTGGAACAATCCGTCAATGGATTTTACACCATGGAACAGATTTTGAATGGAAAGCTCTAGAAATGCAACAAAATGGATTTTGACAGTTTCGCCTATCTCTAGTGTTTACATTTAAGTTACATAGGGAGTTATAGTAATGAGGAAATATCTTGTTAATTTTAATCGGTTATAGGTCTGGACCTTACCTTTATTTTTAATCCATGTCGTTCTATTGTTAGTTACCTTTTTCCAAAAGTTTTCTGGCTAAAATTCTATTAGCTTTGTTACCTCTAGTGTAGAATGTGTTTAGTCCACCTCTATATTTTTTTACATTTTTCCATGAGTAGAGAGTCGAGTTTCTAATTTGTAACAGTTGTTTAGTGGTCTTTGTGCTTTTATTTAACGATTTAAGCCTCCAGAGCTAGCTTTGTACAGATGTAGCAAAGTTTACAGTCTTCGTGTCGCTGCCATGTGCGATCAGTGAAAAATTAACGCTTTGGGGAATCCCATTCACAAACATGGCCCCCCCACAGCTCCATTACGGCAAGCACTATCCCCGGCGCCCCAGACCTGCTTGATCATCCATGATGACGGGGACAGTAATTCTTGCTATATACAGTATGTAGATCGTTCATCTCCCTGTCTCTTTTCTTTTTAAACAAAGAAGTCAAGCTGATAATATGGCCCTCATAACGGATTTATGAATTTCCCAGAAAGTAAATTGCTTCATTTGATTTATTAAGGGAAATATAGTCCACCAAATGATTAGCTATAAGTTCTACATTATCAAATAATTCCAGGAGAGAATCATTCAATCTCCAAAGAGCTCTAGACATTGTTTGGAATACTTTAATATTATATGAACCTCAGCATAATCCAACCATGTAATCAAGCCAATATTCACAGATTGTAGTGCAGAGGGTAATCTAAGATTGTGATGTATCGGCCTGTAGGCGAGGTCACATGAATTTCTAGGTAAATCATAATAATGAGTGGTTTTATTCTCTACAAAAACAACTAAAGCATTTGGGCTACTGCCCCTTAAAGGCAAAACATAAATCATAAAACAAACACCTATCCCTTTTAGGGAAACTAATTTACTACTTCAGCCCTATCTAACGGGTCGCCAGCTAAGCTGGTTGCCAGCCCCAAAACATGTCCTATTATATGAAAACAAAACACTTTAGGCACAGCAGTATAGTTTTAGTTCTTATCTGATATGTTGCAGGGATTCCTTCACAGGGTCCCCATGTAGCTCCTTCTGCAAGCCAGGAATGCCGGTTCTGGGGAGCTGGTTGTATCCAGTACATAGTAATCTTTATCCTGTGTGGCAGTCCCAGATAGACCCTGCAGGCCTGCTTCCTGCAGTCCTAGGATCAAGAACAACCAGAGTCCCTCCTGGTTGGGGGAAGTTTCACTTCCCCTCTCTCTAGGAAAAAACAGTTCCTCTCTGTCTCTAGCAACTTCCTGTCTTTTATCCCTTCTCAATCAGGAGTGTATTCTACACACCTCCCAGTTCAGGTATGAAATCCAACACCAGTGTAATCTCCAGATCCTTGCAAAGGGTGTTAACCCCTTACGTCCCTTACAAAGATCCATAAAATAATGTCTGTTCTGGAATAAACAGAATGAGGGCAGAGTAAAATGTATAGTCTCTTACATTGCTATTAAGACTTCTCCAGAAGTCTATTACAGACAAGTCCTTCATAATATTTTTAAAAGTCCTGCATATTCCTCTTTCTGATTTAGAACTTTGCATTTTAGGACTAAGGGATTTGTCAATGTTGAGGTTCAACACTAAATTAAAGTCACTGCATATTACTGCAAGACCCTTGAAAACCGTCATTAAACATTTAGAAAATGTTTGGAGGAGAGCAATTGGATTAGTGTTGGGTGAGTAAATATTATCAATCGTGTAGATGGAATGGAGCAGATCAAAAATATTTATTTGCCTTCTTACGTATGACAGATTTGAAATGTTTGAAAGGATAATTTTTGTTTATCAAGATTGCGACTCCGCTCATTCTACCATTGCAGAGAATATAAAACAATGAGGAAATCTCTTATCATAATATTTTAGAGCTTTGTCTCTATCAGGTAGATTACATCCCCTTGATCTCTCTCAAAGATTGTTAGAGAAAGCCTTCTTATAGCGGAATGAAACTTTTTCCTGCCGCCACTGAGCCATCAAACAACGTTAGCCGCAGCCATTTCGCCCCAAAGATAATTGATTAGCATTAGGGCTTAATTTTAGGGATTTTTTAGGATTTTTGGGGTAAGGTTAGGGTAATGGGATAAGGTTAAGCTTTTTAGGGTAAGAGGTGAGGTTAGAATTTTAGGGTAAGGGGTTAGGGGTTTTAGGGTAAGGGGTTAGGGTAATGGGGTTAGGGGTTTTAGGGTCAGGAGTTAAGATTTTTAGGGTAAAGATTAACGTTAACATTAGGGGATAGGGTTCAGGGTTAGGGGTTAACTGGTTGGGGTAAGGAGATAAGGTAGGGGTTGTTAGGCTAATAAGGGCTAAGGTACGCGGTTACCTTGGTGGAAAAATGGTCGGCGACCAAAATGCCTTTTCTTTTAAAAAGAATAATAATAAGTTATTTTCCCCCCTTGCCCCAAGCCCTGTACATACACATCTTTTGAAAATCTCCCTCCCCGGGAAACACAGGTTACATTCATAAAAAATAACTTTGTTGTCTGTACAGTAAGATCATTGTATATTTGTATGTAGTGATACCCCACCACAGAACAATATTAGATCTTCCTATTGATTCAATTAAAAATGCACAGATCTCACAAGTCTCTTCTACAAGTGTACATGAGTACTCTCATGCCGGTTCACCATAAAGCACCACCACCTGCAACAAATGTACTGTAAACTAAGACTAATACAGCAAGAAGCAGATACAGTATAAGGGAAGTAAATCCCTAATGGGGGCTCTACTATTGAACAATATGGTAATAATGAAGAAATAACAATGAGTACTCCTTAAAAGTATATAAGAACAATAATAGATGTACAGTCTCCTTCAAAGGATGTGCCTATAAGCCCAATAATGTGTGGTGTGTGCGCGTCCATATAGACACTGAAAACAGTGCCCGGAGCTTCTATAACTGGGAGAGACAATATGCTGACCTTTAACCGTCTGGATAAACAAATCTTCTCACGGTAAGTCTTCTTTAAATGCACCGGTTCAATCCCCTGGCTCCTCTGTGTAGTAGTCCCGCTGCTTAACACCACACTGGCTGATACACAAGCTGCAACCCGCTGAGATCCTTCTGAATTCTAATATACTCACACCGACCCCACTCCTTGGGTGGTGTGTGATGGGAGAGACATCTGTTCCTCTGCATGCTTCAATCCGGGATATAGATAAGTATGTGGATGGATAGGATGATCACTGCTGCTAGTCAAAAAAAGCTTTTAGGCAGGTATAATTCAATTCCTTATTCAGGCATAATAGCCACAAAAAAGTTTTAAAAGCGCTGAATCCTCTGACGCGTTTCCCGCCCTTTAGTTGCTTTATCAAAGAGTAATCCTGGTTCAAAGTCTCACGTTATTAGTAGCTTCCTCCCCGCAGAACAGGTGCACCACACATCGGCCCGATTACACAAATCAGTGAGACCCAAAGCCCACAGGTGTATCAGAGTCAATAAGGATACACAGCTCCACCCAGAGGAGGTCCACCGACGTACAGCAAAATTTTACATGCATATGTTAACTAACGCCATCTAATTCTAAGATTATGGCAATACATGTTGAAACAATGTTTATATACATATAACGAAAGGTAGAAAAATGCATAAATGCATAGCTTTGGCCAAAGGGTTAAACTAAATGACCCCTTTTTCAAGAGAATACATAGGTATTGCACTGTGTATTTTTGTCACATTGGAAGTAGCTTTGGGCATCTTTGTCTGTTTTTTGTTGTATACATTTAGCCACGCCCACTAGCACTCCTTTTGACACTTATATACATATATATATTATGTGGTAATGGTAGGGGTTTCTCAGATCTTGTTGGGCATCTGTGTGTTTATATAACAGACTGTGCTGTATACGTGGATCCCACTAACCCCTAAAAACATACCATGCAAAATGTGATGGAAAAATTAACAGGTACGCAAAGATATACACTGGCGACACACTTTATTCGAGCTCGGCTAGTCCCACGAATTCGGGTATACCCGGGTGTATTGAGGTTTGTGACTGTTTTCTGCCCGAGTGCATTGAGGTATTTTCCAGACAGGGATTGAAGCATTTTATTCCCGCTGGCTGCAATACTGCACAGTATATATATATATACTGCATTACAATTCATGAATTTGTGCCATCTGGTAGACACGCGAAGCATTGCAGCCTATTAAATCCTAATCATTATAATTTAACAGATCAGCCGCCCATCAGCCAGGCATGAACCCAGGCTGGGAAGGCAAACGCAACGGGGCTTGTCAGAGGCGAGGAGCGGCGCATTCCAGGTATCTGCCAGGTACATACTGGGTATTTGCTCGAATAAAGTGTGTCGGTGCAGTATAAGGGGCTGAACCAGACCATGCAGAACTAAAGAAAAGAGGAATACATGAATCCCTCATTGAGACCATGGGGTGATTGGGTGTTGAGAGTATGGATCCATTTACATTCACACTGTAGTAATTTCCGGTCCCAGTTGCCCTTGGGAATGTGTGCAATAACCAAAAAGGACAAAGTGTTCAGATCTCCTTTGTGCACACTATTCACATGTCTAGTGACAGGCGTATCATGTAACAGACCTAGGTGTTCAAGTATGCGTATTTTGAATGTCCGATGGGTCTCTCCAACATACTGCTTTCCGCAGCGGCACATGATTAGGTATACTACGCCTGTGGTCAGACAGTTGATGAAACTTTTAATCTGATAAGTGGCCTGAGCCTTGGAGTCAGTGAATTATTTGCTCACCTAATGAAAGGCCAAGCCTAAAAGCGGCCACACGTAAAGGTACCACAGGGTTTGAGCCCTAGCCATGTCCTTCCCACTTTTGTCTGGAAATGGCTGTGAACCAATCTATCCTAAAGGCTCTTTGAGTGATGACACACCATCGTGGGGGTGGACCTTAGAACCTGAGACAAATCTGAATATTCAAGGAGTAAATGCCAATGCTTCCCTAGAATATGGCGTAACGGACCCCACTAGTTACTATATGTGCCAATAGACCGAATGGTGTTAGATTCGGTCTTGTTCGTATGTGGGTGATCAGTGAGGAGTGAAGACCTAGGGGTATGTAGGGCTCGATGTAGGCCCGTTTGATCATTTTTTTATTATACCCCCTTTCAATAAAGCCATTTGTCATGTCCTTGGCTTGTGTCCTGAACTCATATATAGCCGAACAATTTCGATTCAATTGCAGAATTTGCATGGTAGTGATACTGTTGATCATATAAGCAGGATGATGGCTGTCTGCCATAAGCAGACTGTTTGTAGATGTAAGTTTAAGAAATGGTTGTCGTACGTTTGCCGTCATTTTGCTTAATGATTGTCAGATCAAGAAAGTTAATTTGTTGAAGATTAACCTCAAATGTAAGTTTGAGGTTATACTTATTAGTATTAAGTGTATGAATAAAACTTCTCAAAATTGCTTCTGTGCCTAACCAGAGCATGAGCACATCGTCAATACATCGAATCCAAAGATTGATATGGTCCGTATACATGACATTATCTTCCACGACACCACGGCCTCCTCCCACTAGCCTAGATATAAATTGGCATAGGTGGGAGCCCACGTGGTGCCCATGGCAGTGCCCTGGATTTGATGGTAAATTTTTTATCAAATAAAAATAAGTTTTTGTCAACAGAAACTTCTAACGTAGGAGGACAAAGTCATTATGTTTGCGAGTGTGTAGATCTCTTGCTTGAAGAAAATGAGCCACAGCCTTAATACCAAAATCATGAGGGATGCTGGTATACAGACTTTCGACGTCTATCCCTACCATTAAGATATTGGCGTCCAGAGTGATCCCTTCTAAACGTGACAAGGCTGCCTTGGTATCTTTCAAATAGGATGGCAATGAGCCCACAAAAGGGCGAAGGAAGGAATCCAGATACATACTGGCATGAGATGTAAGGTTATCCACTCCCGGGACAATAGGTCTTCCCGGGGAAGGATGTTTACCTTTGAGGACTTTTGGAAGTTGGTAAAAAGTCGCCACTGTCAGATTCTTGATGTAGATAAATTATAATTTGCCTTTAGTGATGACCTTACTGTCAAGGCCTGTTTTTGATATCAATGACAACTCAGAAAGAAACTGTTTAGTGGGATCACTCTCCAGAATTGTATAACAATTCTTATCCGCAAGAAGTCGCAAACATTCGGTCGCATACATGGTGGTATCCAAAAGAACAGTGTTGTCCCCTTAATCTGAGGACTTGATTATGATCGAATCATCTGTTTCCAGATCTTTGAGTGTTTTATATTCCTCATAGTTGAGATTGTATCTGACTTTCTTTCCTACTCCTATTTGGGATAGGTGTTTGAGGTCACGTGTCACAAGCTGCGTGAAAACATCAACATTACTACAGGTGTCAAGTGAAGGAGTGAATTTGGATTTGTTACGTAGGGAGGTAAAGGGGCCCTCGCCTGGTGGTCTAGTGCTCTCATCAAAGAGGCTCTGCATCACGTCCAATAGGGCATGATCCCTCGGTTCAAAGTCTTCCAAGGAGGTATTGATACTCTGTGCTAGCTGTCTTCTCTTAAAAAAACTTATGTAGGGACAACTTTCTTGAGAAAATAAATACTTTCTTAATACTTTCAAAGATATGAATGTTATTAGTTGGACAGAAAGTCAAACCCTTGGAAAGGACAGTGAGGTGTGCATCATTAAGTGTTTTACTGGAGAGATTGATTACTTGCGTCGACCCTGTCCCCTCCTGAACAGTATCTGGTTTCCCTGCTCCTTGTAGGTCCAAACAGTGTGATCCCTTAGATTGTCTGCCCACCCCCCTCCTTGTCTTCCTGGCCCTGGGATGGTGTACTTTGGGCCAGAACGTTCTAAAAAAGTAGAGCCAAAATGTGAGGTAGGGCGTTATCTCTACCAAGACTGTCCCCTCTGTTAACTGATTGTGAGTCAGGTTCAGTATCACTTACTGAGGTACCTCACTCAGTTGACGAGTCAGCACCCCTAGGTATTGTCTTGGCCTTTTTACGGTTTTCTTGGTTTGTTTCATAGCGAAAAATGTTATATTCTTTAAAGTCAAGGGTATCGCGTGCAAGCTTACACAGTTTTCTTTCCTTAATGTCTACAGTCAACTTATCAATGTGTCCCTTTAGTTTGTTTTCGAGATCTATAAAATCAGTGTTATCCTTCCATAAAAGCACATCGATCAAGGGTTCTTCCCTTATGTCTTAGACTGTGTCCTTATTTAAGTGCAGATGTATGGAACATAGAATCTGGCATATGATGTAATCTTGGCTCGAGTGTTCAGCCTACTCACAGGATTCAGATGGGTAAAGAGCAGTTTGCAATTAGGGCTGCTACCCGTATGGAATAAATGCAGTAAGGATCTCCCTCAAAGCTACACTCAGCAGTATGTTGATGTATATAGGAGAGATAAGATAACACTACATAGCGCGATCAGTCTGATAGACAAAATTTATGTATAAAAAGGTATAAAAGTGCGCACTTACAATGTGCAAAATAAAAACAAGCATTGGTCACAGTTTGTGGGAAAGGAAGGGTCACCGCACTGCTCACCGCCTCCGCTGGATCCTCCAAGGCTCCTTTGCGTGAAGTCTGCTATCGGGGCCTGTCTCGTTGCGCTCGTCGAAGCGTGTGACGTCTCTGCTACTCGGTTGGAGAACTACGGATCGCCTTCAGGTCCAAAAAGATACCGCTCTACGCGTTTCGCCCAGTCTAGATAGACTGTATCCGGCTTCGTCAGGAGTGTGTGTACTGAGGTAAATGGATCCTCTATATACCTTCATAGATCAATTATGCAATTAAGCTAAAATAATTCAATCAGTCCTAATGGCACAGGTGTCTTTCTTATATAAAACGAAGATCTGAGCATATTTATTGCAAAACTAATATGACTACAATAATGACCTACAGGAAACAATTCACATGATATATAGGGTATGAACCGTCATTTAGACTATATAATACTTGTGGAGGATAACATCTTACATCAATGAAGATGTGTATTTCATAATGTTATAAACTTAATGGACTATTAATCTACTAAGTAGTTATATAAAGGAAGAGGGCAATCATAAATGGTATAAATAGCTATGGAATTCTAGGGGTAGACTAGAACATTGTTTAGAAAACTTGGACAATATAATTTATTAAATGATGTTAGTTAATCTCAAATAGATATAAGCCTTTAATAGGAGGATCATTACTGAGCATTGCCAGAGGAACAGGACAGGTACTTACATTAATAAATAATCCTAAATATATAAATATGTGAAAGTGGATATAACCAAACATGTGAATATTTATTAATTAATACATATATGTGTGTGAATACATAGGGGTATAGAAATGACGTTTCATTTACATGAACAACAAACATTCAATCATAACTGATATAATCTGATCATATTCTGCAATAAGATTCATTAAGAATAACAAATAATATATTATACATTAAGATGAAAATAACCTATCTATTACATATATGTGAACATCTATTTGACATTTGTTTGAAGCTGCTATGTAATAGCCATAACAGTTATACTACAGTATTATTCATTTATAAAAACAGATACAGTACTGTACATTGAATGGTAATAACACAACATGGGGATATCTTCTACCTAAAGATATAATTATACAGATTATACAGGATTATATAAATATTTTATCCTTAAACGCAGAAGGCTGGGATGAAAAAAAGGAAGCAGGAAGGAACAGAAGAAAAAACAAGATTATTAGATGCAGCCACATATTTATATCAAAAAAGGTGCAAGATCTATTTCTGCATTTAAACCTTTGGGGGTAAGTGCCTTAAGGCGGTGGATCCAGAATGTCTCCCTTTTGAGCAGCTCTGATCCCTTATCTCCTCCCCTCCAATGTGGTAATACATGTTCGATGGCCTTGAATTGCAAGCATGCCAGTTCACCACCATGAAATTCCACAAAGTGTTTAGGTATATTGTGATTCAACAGTTTTCTTTTTATACCACTCAAATGCTCAATAATCTTTGTTCTCACAGGTCTGATAGTTTTCCCTACGTACTGTAACCTGCAGGAGCATTCCAAAAGATAGACTACATAGTCTGTCCTGCAGATCATAAAGGTCTCTATATTGAAGCTTTCTCCTGTTACATAAGAACAAAAATGGGTGTGGTCTGGTGACTTGAACTGGCATGCTGTGCAACTCTTACAGCCAAAGAAACCTTTTCTATTTAACCAACTACTGTCCTTAGATTTGATATCTCTCAGTGCACTTGGGGCTAGTTTGTTTTTCAAGTTGTTTGCTTTTTTGAAAATGACATTTGGTCTGTCTGGTATATTAGGACCCAAAATTGGGTCATTTTTCAAAATGTCCCAGTGCTTGGTAATTATGTTCCTAATTTTTCCTGCCTCCCTGTTATACCCTGTGAGAAATGCGAAATCAAATTTTCTATTCATCATAGGATCTTTTTGTTTCACTTTTAATCATTCGCTTCTATTTATTTCATCCACCTTATCTTTCGCCTTCTCAAGTAATTATTTTTTGTATTTTTTCTCCAGGAATTTATTTTGGATTTTTTCTGATTGTATTT
Organism: Ascaphus truei; assembly: GCF_040206685.1. Classification (NCBI taxonomy): domain Eukaryota; kingdom Metazoa; phylum Chordata; class Amphibia; order Anura; family Ascaphidae; genus Ascaphus; species Ascaphus truei. Next base: position 171,997,286 of record NC_134483.1, read on the forward strand.
CAAATTGATCTCTGTCTGTACAATTTCTCTTTATCCGGGTAAGCTGACTGGATGGTACACTGTCCATCCACTTTGGTAGGTGGCAGCTGTCCCTTCTTATAAAGTTATTTTTATCAGTATCTTTAAAGTAGGTTTTTGTTTTCACCATATTGTTTTCTATATATACAGTATGGTTAAATCCAAAAAATTAATATTTTGGTAATCCCATTCACTTGTAAATGTTAAATTAAATGTGTTTGTGTTCATTTTCTCCAAAAATGTAACTAAACTCTGTTCTCCCCCACTCCAAATCATAAACACATCATCGATGTAACGACGATAAAGGACAAGGTTCGCACGCGCAGGCATGCGCGTGCGTGACGTCACATGCGTGAAGCGGGTTCGTTTTCAGGACATGGTAGACGCGCCATGGTAGACGAAGAGATGTTTTTGATCATGGATTTACCAATAGATGACACACTCTACATCTCGTGAAGACAAAGCCAGATCCGCCTTCATGATGCCCTCCAATTCACAGGCAAAAAACGGAAGAGGCCAAGACATGGAAAGAAAAACAGTGTGGCAAAACAGGTCCAACAAGAAAAAGAAATACTCCTGAATCCCTCTACAAATAATGTGATTAATATCTCGGACACTGTCTTAACTTCTAAACAGATTTTGATGCTAAATAAGGATCTTAATTTTGCGCCTCATAAGAATTTTGATTTATTTAACACCGTTATTAATCTTCGTAAATATACTCGTAAGCTAGCTTTAAAAAAGCTCTTTGCTAATAAAACTGATGATCAAGAGGTTTTAGATGAAACTGACAAAGATGCTGTAAGTGTTGACGCACATATTAATGCATTCAAAGACTCCACGTTCTTGATAGACATGGAGACTTTATATAAAGAGGATGTTCAATATTATAATATCAATTGCGCTGTACATTATGGTTAAAATATGCCTGCATCTTCTATCAAGTTTACAGCATGATCTGCTGTACACCAAGAGTCACTGATTTATTGTAATTGGCTACTCATACAGGACTTATTTGACCAGTGTGTATTATTGATGCTACAGTACACTAAGTGTCAGAATTTTAAGTTAGTATTGCCACAACAATGTTATATTCTATTGGGAAAAAATTATACTATGTATCCTCAGCTAAAAGGAGTTCTAATCAAATTGTATCCAACAAAATGATGCATGCTAACAATAAGCATTAGGTTTTGCTAGATGTTTACATTAGGTTTTGGGGGTTTGTGGGGAAGGGACTTGGCATGCATTATTATACCATGACACCAGTACAGTTCATTATTATACAGTATCTTCTGCTTTTTGTGGGGTTAGAGTAGAGTACAGTAAGCATGCATGAAATGGGGTACAGCACTTTACATTAGGACTAGGCTAGATGTTTACATTAGGTTTTGGGGGTTTGAGCAAATGTGAATTTCAAGTCTGAAACAAAAAAAGGCATACTTTTTTTCTCTCTCGACAAGGGCTTAATAAATGAGTGATTTTAAGCAACAATTATGTGATGCGTGTTATTAATATTTTATCCATTTTTACATTCCTGCAGTGCTGCATCTCTGAAAGAAAAACAAATTTCATCAGGATTAGTGCTTTAAAGGCCTTGAGTATTTAACAATATTGGATAATTAGATTGTAAACTCCTCGGAGCAGGGACTCCTCTTCCTTAATGTTACTTTTATGTCTGAAGCACTTATTCCCATGACCTGTTATTTATATTATTTGTTATTTATATGATTACAACATGTATTACTACTGTGAAGCGCTATGTACATTTATGGCGCTATATAAATAAAGACATACAATACAATAACTACTGTCTAACTATATATAACTGTATAACTACATTATATACAGTATATAACTATATATGCAGTATAATTATAACTGTAATAGGTAAGACAGTAAACACACATCTAATACAAATGTACTGTACATACTTTACTGTATAGAATATATAGAAAGTGGAGAGTAAGCGCAGACATATAATGGTTATTTTGAGTGCACTTTACATTAGGACTAGACGTTTACATTAAATTCTTGGGGGTTTCGAGGAAGGGAATTGACATGCATGGATTGGAGCACTGTGTCTTACCTGGCAGTATTTGTGGGAAAGTTTCCTGCACGTTGTATTCACACAGCTTCAGACATGCACATGCAAAACAGAAATAGAAAAAAAATATTATACCAAGCATTAAAAGCATTAAACAATGAAACAATTTAAAAGAATCAAATTTTTTTTAGATTAAAAACATTGGTGGCACATCTATATTTTTAAATAAATGTATAACTAGCATCAGTCATCAAACAAGTCGATGGACTTCCAGGGAAGAGCCTTTGTATGCCTCAAAAGGCCAATGATGCTGTCTCTCACAGTTCTCATAAGAAGAGTGGTGATACTAAAATAGTGCCTCACTTCTTCCATAATTGTGTTCCTTAAATTTGCAGGAAGACCCTTCTTGTATTTATTGCCTTCATAATTGACATTTTGGGTCTACTCGCTGTACAGCTCAAAACTGACATAGTATTTAAAGATGAACTGAGCATATTTATGGGATAGTTCTCTCAAGATGATGTCTGGGAGCGTTACAATTTTGGGTGCTGGAGCAGGTGTGCTTCTGGCAGTGGGTGGGGGTAGATGGTCTGGGAGGATGCTTTCCTCCTGTCATGGCCTTACCGGGGTTGTCAACTCCTCCACCAGAAATAGGTACGTGTATTCTGTAGATGGAGGGGTGAGTGTGTGGGTCCCGTGGTGTGCTTGGTGTTGGAAGCATGAAGGTCAAATCCAGGGATTGAGAGGGTACACGTGGGGGGGGGGGATTCGGTTCCTCCATGGGAGAATAAGGCATCTACAGGACACTCTCCTGAAAAACCACATACAGAGGCAGGGACTCTAAGCAAAGAATAGAGCCCTGCGATGTTCCTCTCAATCTTATTCAGACGAACACCCATTCCACCAATGCACCTATCCATATTCACCATGGTCTCCAAAAGAAGATCAATGTTGGCCTCCATTCGGTCCCTGTATTGCTCTGTGGAGTTGTCAGTGATTTGGACACAACTGAAAAAAATCAGCATGCGAGCGATCGAGCTGGATCTGGTGCAAGGAGTGCTGGTATCACCCGGATGAACATCTGCGTGACTGGGTGCTTGAGCAGGTGAGCTGGGGGTTTCCAGATGAGAATTGGTGTGGATGGGTGCTAGAGCAGGTGAGCTGGAGGTTTCCGGACGAGCATCGGCATGGATGGTTGCCGGAGCAGGTGAGCTGGGGGTTTCTGGATGAGCATCGGCGTGGATGGGTGCTGGAGCAGGTGAGCTGGGGGGTTTCGGATGAGCATCGGCATGGATGGGTGCTGGAGCAGGTGAACTGGGGGTTTCCGAATGAGCATCGGTGGACAAAGGGTCAGAGCAGGCAGATGTTTTGGAATTGGTGGCGGTGGGCGATGGCAGTGAAAAGTCCGGGACGTCCACTTCGGTGGGTGCAGGGGCACTTCTGGTGCCCAGCCAAACAGTTTGAATGAAGATGATTTTAGCCATTTTCTTCTTCACATAATAAGGACCAGGGTTCTTTGTCTTTGAAGTCTCTGGAACATTTTCTTTATTCTCCTTTGGCTTTCGCTTTGGCTTGGAAACAGCTTCCACCTTTTGCTTTCTCATGGTCGGCACGGCAGAAAGCAGGTTCCTGCGTCCGTAGAATTGGGGTTGATCCATGAATGCAGATGGATGAATGCACAATACAGTATCTGGACAAGAGCTCGTTCAGATAGAGATCAGCATGTAGGAGGCTATGCAATTTGTGTCACCTTTTATGCACTGTGTCCCTGTTTGAATTATTTGGCGGTCATGGACACGAGCTGCAGGTGTTAAAAGTGGGCGTGCAGGGCTTAACCTGTCGAATGAGGTCCATCACATTGTACTGTATACAGTAAATACACCATTACCTCTGTTGATTCACTGCACATTGAATATACATTGAATATACATTCCTATGTGCAGGATTTCTTTCCTAAAGCAGTGATGCCGAGGAAACTTGTTTCAAAGGATCTCAGCATTGAGAATACAGGATATGTACAAGAAAGGACACAACATTTTACAAATCCAACGCTAGTTACGTTCCTTGGGCGTCGTTTTAGCAAAAAGCACTGTCAGTTATCAAGCCCATGATAAGGCAAAAAGTGTAAAGCATAGTCCCACAGTTACAACAGAGTAAGTACTTTTGTTTTCATTACGTATGTAATTACATCAATTACTGGTAAAATGCATTTATATGTTTACATTACTTGTTTCCTTGCAATTATTTTAGAGAAAAAAACTTGTATAGGATTACTATAAAAATGTCTTGCATATCAAAATGCATTTGAGTGTTTACTTTTTTCAAAGCAATTTTTGTAGAATACTGTATACATTGCTGTATGTCTTGTATTTGTGTTGACTTGATTTTGGGCCTACTGTAACAAATTGCTCTCTTTGCTTTGCACTGTAGAACGACAAAGCATCTGGTGGACAAAATCAGTGAGAATAATGATGAGCGTTGTGCAGCAAGAGTCAAGACTGTTCTAGAGAAAGCTCACTAGATCACAGCATCTGAGACCAGCATCAGGGTGATGAGATGCCAATTGGGTTGGAAATATGGACGTGTAAAGTAAGTGTCTTACTGTAGCAAAGTACAATACTTTATATTGCATATAGTACTAAATAAAGTACAGAAATACTCCCTGCAAATGCTTTATACAGTAGTACAGTATACAGTAGTAATAAAGTTCAGTTTATTGCAATAGCACTGTATGCAGAGTGCTGTGCTGTAGTTAGTACTGTACAGTAGGTAAAAGTGTGGTTTTACTGTACCTGTAAAATTCTTCCTTCTCATTACAGAGCGTATCCAATGATAAGGGATGCTAACAAGGTAAAAGAGTGGAACAAGCACGGGCATGGATCGAAAAAGTGGCAAGACTTTTCATGATGTCATCTTTTCTGACGAGACAACTGTAGCTCTTGAGAGATTTGACACTTTTGCGTTCTACAAAAAAGGGCGCCTATCTCTGAAGCAGTGGCCCAAGCACCCACTGAAGATGCATGTGTGTGGTGCAATCTCTAGACGTGGACCAGGATGCATGATCATGTTTGCGGGTAAAATAATGCACAATGTCACATGCTGCAACCTTATGCACTGTACAACTGTAGTGTATTTTGTACCCTAATGTTAAAATTTTCTTCTACTGTTCCAGGAATCATGGATAAAGTATTTTTCCAAGAGAAAATTGTCACCCGTATTGTTGAATACATTAGGCATGATTTCCCATCTGGTGGTCACCGTTTCTTCCAGGACCATGACCCTAAACATACCGCCTACTAACTATATTCTTGCGAGCGGTATCAACTGGGTTAAGACGCCACCAGAGTAAGTTCTCCAGTGTACTGTACAGTAACTGTTTCTCATTGTTTTAAACTGTTTACTGTATATCTCTTTAACTAATTCGTCTTTCCCCCCCCCTCCAATTCCAGATCACCACATTTGAAACTCATAGAATTGGTGTGGCATGTGATGAAGGATCATATACGAAAGGTCGTGAAACCATCCAAAAAGGAGGAATTAATACAAGGAATAAGAAGTTTCTGGAACGACATGCTCACAGTAAAAAGATGCAATAACTATATTGACTACTGTATATTACCAGCGTGTTGCCTGTTCTTTTACAGCAGAATGGAAGTACCACCGGAATGTAGTAAGGTACTGTACTCTAGTAAGGTAAGTACAGGTACAGTAAGTATTGTACAGGTAAGTATGGCAGTCAAAATAACCATTTTATGTCTACGCTTACTCTCCACTGTCTATATAAAGTATTATATACAGTACAGAATGTACAGTACATTTGTATTAGACATGTGTGTACAGTATTGTCTTACCTATTATAGTTATTGTTATAGTGTATATATAGTTATACTGTATATACTGTAGTTGCACAGTTATATATAATTAGACAGTAGTTATAGTCCAATATTCTTAAATACTCAAGGCATTTAATGCACTAATACTGGTGACATTTTTTTCTTTCAGAGATGCAGCACTACAGGAAGGGGGGGTGCAAATTTATTGTACTGTGTGCATAATAACAGTCAATAATTTGCCCTAATCCCCCCTCTCTCAATGACAAAAGAACTACAGAATGCAATTCAGCCTGCAAAAGAATGAGAATGTGAGAAAAATAATCAGTTCACCAGAATCATTTGAACCCCCACCCCCAAATAAAAATTAGAGTATGCCACCTCATACAGTATATAGTAGAAATACAAAGCAAGTGATTTTAAGAATGGAAAAATTGATCAAATGTAAAAATCCTGCTTCACATAATGGTTTCTTAAAATCACTCTTTTATTAAGCCCTTGTCGAGAGAAAAAAAAGTATGCCTTTTTTTTCTTCCAGACTTGAAATTCAAATTGAATGTTAAGTCATTCTTGCCATATCCCCAAGAAGGACTTATCACACGTGCTCATGTGTGTGTGAAACTGGTCTCAAGACTCTACAGTACATCAAAGCCTGAAACATAATGTATGGCTCTGGGGAGGTGTCAATAAGCAGTTGAATGCACTTTTGTTTGTTAGGCTTTGTGAGGGGGAAGGTGCAACAAGTAACTTTGCCTGTCCGGGTGTGCAGGATTATACCTGTAGGTCAAAGAAATCATTTGAACAGTTCATCAGAATCAGTTCATCAGAATCATTTCAACCTCCACCCCCAAATAAAAATTTGAGTATGCCATCTCATACAGTATACAGTAGAAATATAAAGTGATTTTAAGAATGGAAAAATTGAAAAAATATAAAAATCATGCTTCACATAATGGTTTCTTAAAATCACTCATTTATTAAGCCCTTGTCAAGAAAAAAATAGTATGCCTTTTTTTTCAGACTAGAAATTCACATTGAAGTTGCCAAATCCCCAAGAAGGACTTATCACATGTGCGGATGTGTGTGAAACCGGTCTCAAGACCCTACAGTACATCAAAGCCTGAAACATAATTAATGGCTCTGGGAGAGGTGTCGATAAGCAGTTGAATGCTTTTTTTGCTAGGGCTTTGTGAGGGGGAAGGTGCAACTATTCTAATGCTGTGATGCGCATGCGTGTCAAACCAGGCAAATCAGCCAGGAACCCAAAGCTCATAGTTAATGTCTTTTTTTAAGGAAGCTCCCATGGCCCGGGGGAGTTACTGTAAGGATAGCGACTCGAATGCCTTTTGCAACTAAATTAGTCCTTCTTTGTCTAATGTGTGTGCGTCCTTGAATCCTTGGAACTGTTTTAAAATGTAATAAAGAGTTAACACTCACAGAGACCACTCACAGAAACAGTATGAAAAGTAGAGCAAGCCTAGCAAAATTTGAAAGTATTGAATTATAAATAATAAATATAGAATAAAAGATATTAATATCTATTTCTGTGGTTTCTTAGCAGAATTAATTACACATGCAAGTTTACTGTAATTATACTGCAAAATGCAATGTCATTGATAAAATAAAACAGTAGTGATGATAACAATGTAAAAATGTATTGTATATGAAAACATAGCATCATACTGTACAGGGTGTATAGAACGCCAGTGCATCTGAAGAACAAGTCCTTATAGTAATAATAACTGCAGTTGAAAAAGCTCCCAATGTACTGTGTGTACAATAAAGTCCCATATGGTGAGAATAACAGGGTATAGCAACCCATAAAGCAGACTCACTTTTTTCCAGGAGTATCCAACAGCAGATGATTGAATGGCGTGCAATCTACCAGATAGGCAGCAGGAACAGGTAGAAAAACGGCAGTGCACCACCAAGAAGACCAGAAGGAGGCTCACGGTTGCAGCATCAAAAGTTTATTGCATAAAAAAGATTGGACTTAATGTCCCCCCTAGCCACAGCAAAAGTCCACCAACACGTTTCGGGCTCTTTGACCTTTCTCAAGGTGTCACTTTAAAAAAAAATCTCCAGTGGATTTGTAAATCAGAGCCACAATGCATATGCGTGTGGAAATTTTAGTACAGGTTATGACATGTAATGGAATCGATCATATACAGTACTGTACAGTGCATAGCGTGTTGTCCAAAATAATAGTGTGGCAAAGTTTTAAAAGCGTGAAGCTGGTAATACTGACTGTATAAAAGTAAAAAAAGCAATGTTTAAAAAAAGCGATATTAGAATTCCATCAAACTTCCTCCTTATCTTTTGGTTCTTGATGTCAAAGTATCTTTTCTGGGGGAAAAAATTATGCTATTATTTCCGGTTTTTCGCATGCGTCAAGTCGCGCTGTAGTGTGCATGAGTACATTACTATTGTGTCATTGGGTATTAAACCAGCAGTTCAAGCAATATCCTACATGTGTGTTTTAAAGACATTTTTAATGTTTCTCATGTAGGACGCATTTCCAAAGTAACAGCCCCCTTCTGACAGGCTATGACTCTTGAGCCCCGCCCTCTCCCTAGCAGTATACCCCCTAGCAGTATACCAATGGTATGGTATGTAGTACAGTATCTGCTCAGTCAATCATATTCCAGGACTACATTTTCCATAATGCTGTGCAAGAATTGAATTAAATAACCTTGAGCAAAGCAATTGATTACAGGAGAACGGATCGATGTGCAGCTTAGCTAATCACTTGTCAGTGTGCAGATTGTATTGATGCACATATTGTTTTTTTTAATATTTTTAAACGGCAGCTTGAACTGCAGCTTTAAACTTAATAGTGTACTGTATAGTGTAGTACAGTATGCTGTAGTACATTATATTTACCTTCATTATAAACTTTGCCAACCGGGTGGAGATGAGCCAATGCCAGAGGTGTATTGTGCGTACAAGCCGAGGTCACTCCTGTAGTCTGCATTATATTTGACAGGTGCCAGCTGGCCTGATACCTGTATAGTTGACAGCTGCTGAAGCTGGTAATCATGTTGGTAAGCATGCTGGTACAGAATGTGTAATCTGGTTGGAAATCAGTCTGGAAATTTGCGGGTAATCTAGTAGCCAGGTACCAAGGATTGCCGTTCACTACATTTTCACTGATGGTCAGACCGTTATTGTAAGCCGGCGCTATTCTGCAAGCCAGGGTCATATGCAAGATGGTTTAGCCCAGATAGTGTCAACTCGGCCCTCTTTTCCAAGCACGACAAGGTCTGTTTCTTTTCTTTACTTTATTTGTGGGAAGCAGGTGAAAAAACAGTCACTTGTGTAGAGATGTAGATGTAGGGATAATGTCTCTCTGTGTGTGCTTGGTAGTTAACGGCAGGTGAAAAGATAATCCTAACAGTACAGGAGTTTACAGCAGTGCTCACTCATCCAGAGGTAATGGTGGAAAAGGAAGTGAGGGGCAAGGGTCACACTAAAATGGAGTGAGACTGCACTACTGTCAGCAAAAAGACAGGGGAGAAAATGGGAAAGTCCATTAACTGGAGGACTGGAGATGTTGCCAGAGCAACCAGGGGTGTGACAGCTTGGAAGGAAAAAGGCTACTTAATGTATCCATTCCATCTGCACTGGGAGTAAACAGCAAGGAAAGTAAATCCACGTACAGCTAGCAAGCAGAACTGCCAAGGGAGAGGGGGGCTGAACAGAAAAGGCAGACAGGGGTATTTCTGTTCCATGACACTCCCCGGCTGGTATCTGGAGATACCACTATTTAAGGTGTATGTGGAACATACGTGCAATATAACATAACATAGCAACTTCATGTCCACATAACGATGGGATACCGGCCGGTACCACCAGCTTGACGTCCTTTGCCTTCTCGGTAAGGTAGGTGGATGCACAGCTCTAGGTCAGCTTGATGCACCACAATGTCTCTCAGAGTCCAAAGAACTGGTACTCAGTTCTTCCCTATCATAGTCCGATTTGGGCATTAGGAGGATAGTCTCTTGTTTGTCTTTCAACAGAACCACATCTCCTACTTGGATATCTGGTTTAATCATTTGCCATTTATGGCGTTCTTGGAGGGTCACCAGATACTCGCATCTCCAGCGATCCCAAAATGTGTTGGCCAAGCGCTGCACCTGTCTCCACTGTCGTTTGTACATATCCTTAGGTTTGAAACCTTCAACTGGGGTGGGGATGTTCCCTACTTTCTGGGTTAGCAGCATTACTGGAGTCAAAATACTTGGCGATTCTGGATCTGTTGACTCAGGAATCAAAGGCCTAGCATTAATTATCGCTGATATTTCGGCCATAAATGTGGTTAACACTTCATGGGTAAGTCGAGTTAAATCGGTTTTCAGCATCATAGAGTCCAAGATACGCCGGACTACCCCGATCATGTGTTCCCATGCTCCGCCCATGTGAGAGGAGTGAGGAGGGTTGCATGTCCACGTACATTCTTGGTCACGCTGGTATCTCTGGATACTGTTGTCTCTATTATCTTTAGTGTTTATTTGTAATTCCTTACATGCTCCAACGAAATTGGTGCCACAATCGGTGCGTATTTGTTTAACTGGTCCCTTGCACTGTTTTCCTTCAACTTTGTGAGAAAACAGTCCCTTTGACTCTGTAGTTTTCTCTACAGAGTGCATCGCCTCGTGGGAGTGCCAGTTGTGGTAGTTTGTCATCCTATCACCTGATGTTTGGCTGAAGGAGATGGTCTTTGGCTCCTTGCGGAGGCGGATCAACGCCCCTGGAAGATTGGTTGTCAGATCTAGTCCAGTGAATAGTGCCCTGTTTGGAGAAGTTTCCTGGTGCCGAGCATTGGAGTTGAAAGTTGCCCTGGGAGGGAGAGGGAGGGGGCTGGGAGGGAGAGGGAGGGGGCTGGGAGGAAGGGAGAGGGAGGAGGCATGTGGCCCGCATGTTGTGCAGGCCTGGTGTAGGGCTTCTGAGGGTGGTAGACCCCAGATGACTGGAGGTACCAGCATTCTTCTCCTTTCTTTATTAGAGGTGCTGGCTTTGCGTGGCCGGTAAGGAATATTTTCTGGATGAAGGCCACAAAGTTGTTTTTGGTCTCCGGTTCCCTTTGTAGGTCGCAGAGGTGCGAAGTGAACCTAGAGATGGCATGTTCTCCATTGTTCGGGAGGCGCCTACTTGGTGAACGAAATGGTAGCGAAATGGTAGCTTCTTGACCGTTAACATCGGGAATCCTCTATCTCCCATGGTGTTTGCTTGTCGTCGTTCCTTGTTGTCTGGAACGCTGTGCACCGTAGGTCATTGGTGCATTCCTCTTGCACGAGAACATCTCCCCGTAGTTTGGTGAAACACTTTTGTGTCTCTTTGTTAACTGCCATCGGGAGGTTATTTTCTGCCTGGATGTAACGAAGAACAGTCTCTTTTGCCCTAGTAAGTCCCTTTATGAAATGTCTCTGTGGCTGTCTCTTTTTAGACGTGTGAGAGGACAGTCTTTTTGACACTGTGGCTTCACCTGTAGGGCGCAATCCTTTGCGACTATGCCAGCCGTAGCAGTTGGCTGCTTGTCGCTTGATACTCTGTGGAGAGGAACAACTGTACGTCTTAGTCGTGCCATTGCTCGCGAGAGGACCGTTTGATTGTTTATTGCCTTTTGGACGATCCCTTTGTCGGTCACCTTTGGGAGGTTACTTCCTTCCCTCGGTGGAATCGACTCATCATCCTTAGCTGTCTGGACTGCTGAGCATCCTAGGCCATTGTCACATCCCCCCGATGTGAGGAGGGTTTTGTTGATCTCAGGGGTATGACCTTGTCTTTTCTCTTCACTTGGCCTTCGGTCACTTGGAGATGGTCAAGAGATGGTTCAGAGAGAGATGTGTGTCCACATTCTGTTACCACCGTTCTGCGGGCGTCAACATAGTCTTGTCCGTGCTCTTTGTCAGTGCACGCTTTGCCCACTATCACCCATCCTGGGTCAAGTCTTTGGGCGTATGGCGCGTTGTGGGGTCCGTTATGCTGTTTACGGACTTTATGTACCCTCATGATGTCCCTGCCGAGCAGCAGCAAGATCTTGGCGCTTTGTTCTACCGGCAGGATGTAGTTGGCTATTCCTTTGAGGTGCGGGTAATGGCGTGCCATGTCAGGTGTGGGAATCTCGTCTCTGTTTGTGGCCATGTGGCTGCACTCGATGAGTGTGGGAAGGGGCATGTTCTCTTTGCCGTCTATTGAGCATATGGTGTAGCCATTCACTCTTCTCCCTGTGGTCTCCATTCGACCTGCACACGTTCTGGGAGTGTAAGGAGAAGCACCGTCTTGTATGTTAAACATATTGAAGTACTCTGACCTGACCAGCGATCGGTTGCTCTGGTCGTCGAGGATTGAGTACATCCGAATAGCCTTCTCAGGTTGTCCCTGGGGGTGTACTGCGACAAGGCATATTTTGGAGCAGGATTTTTTGTCACCTTCCTTTCCGCAAACCTGAGTGCGCTGAGATGTGACGGATGTTGACTCTCCTTCTCCTTCCTCCCCGCCATGCTCCGCTATGGAGGATGGGTTCTTGAGTTGGTGGAGTGTCAGCGCCTCTGGGTGTAACGATGTCACGTGCTTGTCACTTTCGCACACTGTGCATTTGATCTCTTCTTTACAGTCCCTGGCTAGGTGAGTCATGGAACCGCAGCACCTGAAGAAAATTCTGAATTCTCCAAGTAACCTCTTGCGTTCCTCTAGGGACTTCATCCTGAACCCAAAGCACTTGTTGAGTGGGTGTGGCTTCTTGTGTATGGGACATTCCCTGTTTGGGTCCCTTGGTTCCTTGCTTCCGGGGACCGACTGATCGGGAGTAGTTTGGGTCGTGGGAGGCACGTCCATCCTGCCGACCGAGATGTGTGTTTGGGTGTTACCATATCTCGTCACTGGTCTCTCGTTCCTCAGGCTGCTTGCACTGTATGTGGTTTGCACACCTAAGATGAAACTGGGATCGTTCCTTGTCCTTGCCGCTTCGTGGATAAAGCTCAAGAAGAATGAGAATGGGGGGTAGACAACTTGCTTCTCCCTTTTGTATTTGGAACCTTGTGAAATCCACCTTTCTTGGAGGTTGAAGGGTAGCTTCTCCAGGAAGGGTCTCACTCCACGAGCTGAGTCTAGGACGTTGAGACCTATTAAAGAATGGTCTTTCCTTGCAAACTCCAGTTCTTGCAGCAGGTCCCCGAGCTCTCGTAACTTCGAGTAGTCTTTAGTTGTGATCTTGGGGAAGCTGTCGATTCTTTTGAAGAGCAAATCCTCGACTGCTTCGGGGCTACCGTAGGACTCTTCTAGCCTTTCCCACACTAGGTCAAGACCTACTTGGGGTTGATGCGCGTTGGCTGCCCGAAGTCTCTTCGCGTGCTCCCGGGATTCATTCCCCAGGAACTTGAATAGCAGGTTGAGCTCTTCCCTTGCTGAGAAGTCCAAGCTGTCTATTGCGTCTTTGAACGTGAACTTCCACATCCGGTAGTTCTCAGGGCGGTCGTCGAAGCTGGTGAGTCCTGCTTGCACCAGGTCACGCCGGATCATGTACTTGACTATGTCTGTCAGGCCTGAGGCACCGGCGTGTTTGTCCCGTTCTGAGGTAGTTGCTGGGAGGGTCTGTGCAGTCGCCTCTTCCTTGGCGTGGACGCTTGATGGCTGCTGGCCAGTGTGAGGGGCTGTTTTCTCCCGCGTGGGTGTACCTGGATTGCGAGCCTGTTGTGGTGCATCCGTGTGCGCGCTGGCGTGTGGATCACTGTTGCGGCTGTGGCTATCCCAGGCAGCATGTACCATTGAAGGAACAGCATCTTCTCCTCGTGGGCCTAGCAAGTCTTCGGTGTCTGTGGAGTCACTCCATCCATGTTGAGATGGTGCGCTGGTGTTTACACTGAAGAGGCTCCTTACGTAGTCTTCAGTGCGTTGGGCTGGATTCTCTGAGGCTATCCATCTGTAAGGTTGCTCCCGCCGTCCTGTTGCGCAGCTCCTTCTAGGACTTCAGCTTGGGCTATGGCGACAGCGGCTTCCTTCTCTTGATTAAGTGCCTCTAGTTCCGCATCAAATTCGGCTTTCCTACGCGCAGTCACTGCGGCAGTAGTGGCAGCAGTGGCGGCATTAGCGGCGGCTGTGGCGGCATTAGCGGTATTAGCGGCAGCAGTGGCGGCAGCAGCGGCGGTAGCAGTGGCGGTAGCGGCAGCGGCATTAGCGGCGGCTGTCTGTTCCTCCTCTTCTATGTGCGCTCTTCCTGCTCTTATGGCTGCTACTCTGCGACTATATTCGGCCCTGGCACGTGCGGCCTCTGCGGTGGCTCGCGCCTTGGTAGCGTTTGCGCTTGCGCATGACGCGTGAGATTGCGCTGATCTTGCTGACCTTGATGAGTGTCTGGATGTGCTTGAGCGCTGTGACGCGGTCTCCAGGAGGAGCCCTTTTCTCTCACTTTGGGCGTCCGTGATGGCGGCCTGCACGATGCCATCACGTTCTAGGTCTATCGCCTTTTGCAGGTTGCGTTCTCGCAGGCTATCTTCCGTGTTAGTTCTTGTTAGATAGGTGAAATATGCCTGTGACAATGCTTGGTAGCGCGAGTGATCTATCTTCAATTGAGTTATTGCCTGCTCGTGCTGTTGTATATAGTTACCAGTGCCGGCGATATTGCATATCCCAAGTGCGGTTGTTTCCCAGGCCAACTCTAATTTAGCGCGGTGCGCTTCAATGTCAGACTCGTATTTTTCGCTGGCCTTTTGGGCCTTGTGTGTGCCTGCGCCTGTTGCGGTTGCGTGGCGTTCTCTGTGTCTGAGTGATCGCTGTCCTGCGTGATGTCTGGTGAGGCTCTGAGTTCTGCCATGCTGTAGGTGTGTGTAGGCCTTTATCCAGTGCATGTGGCGTGCGGTCTTTTACCTGTGTCAGCGATGGGCGTCTGTCTCAGATGATGCCGAGCGGTGTCCTGCAGCGTGCAGCTTGCAGCGTAGGGGTAGCTGTACTCACAGGTGTCCGGTGGCTCTGACCCATGTCCTGGCGGGTGTCCGGTGGCATGGCCCTTGATGGCACTGGCCGTGGGGACGTGCGCAGGGGTAGGTGAGATGGTGGATCCTCACTATGGGGCTGTGCAGGGGGTGAACTCAGACAGAGAAAGGTAATTAGGTTTTGTGTAGGGAGCACTGTTTGTCTGCAAAGCTGCTGCCTCGTGTGCAAGGTTGTTTGCTGGTTAAAGCTTGCTGCCCTGTCTGAAAGGCTGCTTGTGCAGAGTAAGCTGCTTGGTGCTTTTTTGTCTGCAGAGACTGCTCTGTTTTATCATGGAGTCTGGAGTAGCAGCTCCTGTAAGTGTCTGTAAGGCACACGGTATCTTTTCACTATTCTGCAAGCCAGGGTCATACGCAAGATGATTTAGCCCAGATAGTGTCAACTCGGCCCTCTTTTCCAAGCACGACAAGGTCTGTTTCTTTTCTTTACTTTATTTGTGGGAAGCAGGTGAAAAAACAGTCACTTGTGTAGAGATGTAGATGTAGGGATAATGTCTTTCTGTGTGTGCTTGGTAGTTAACGGCAGGTGAAAAGATAATCCTACCAGTACAGGAGTTTACAGCAGTGCTCACTCATCCAGAGGTAATGGTGGAAAAGGAAGTGAGGGGCAAGGGTCACACTAAAATGGAGTGAGACGGCACTACTGTCAGCAAAAAGACAGGGGAGAAAATGGGAAAGTCCATTAACTGGAGGACTGGAGATGTTGCCAGAGCAACCAGGGGTGTGACAGCTTGGAAGGAAAAAGGCTACTTAATGTATCCATTCCATCTGCACTGGGAGTAAACTGCAAGGAAAGTAAATCCACGTACAGCTTGCAAGCAGAACTGCCAAGGGAGAGGGAGGCTGAACAGAAAAGGCAGACAGGGGTATTTCTGTTCCATGACAGGCGCTGTTGTCGGCGCTGTTGCCCGGTACTGGCACATTGCTGGATTGGGAAAGACGAATCTTAAATGGATTAAACCCAACCTTTCTCCTTTTGTAGTTGCCATGATCAAACATACAGTAAAAATGTGGGATCACAGACCAATACCCTCTTCTATCTCCGGGAGGAGGGGCAATGCGAAAAAAGCAATCATCGTTAGTTAAGGCTTGCCTTACTGAACGCTTCCACCCACGAACGTCAGGTGAAAATTTGAAAAAATCATAGTTCGAAATTAAATATTCATATATTTCTGATAAAGTCACCTTCTTATCTGTTCCAGTATTAATTGCAGAAAATATTAAAAATGCATAACTAATGTCAGGTTTGGTATACATGTACGGAGTTGACATGGTGTCCATTCAGCAATTGTGCAGGGATAACAATGTAGAAAAAAGCCCACAGCATTGTGTTTTAGAGGTTTTTTATTATGAAACGCCTACATCTGATAACATCTTCAGCGTCTTCAAGGACCAAGGTCGATTCAGAATGGGCCACTGTGGTAGACTTGGTTTTTATCTGTTTTTTAAACACCTGCAAATTGACATAATTCACAGTATGTACATACTGTACAGTACAGTACAGTACTGTACAGTACTACAGTACTATACTCATTACAATTCATTCATTTCTGCCACCTATAGGATACACGAAGAATTGCACCCAAAGAAATCATAATCCAGGAAATTAAAGAAATCAACAGCTATAAACACAGGTGTGACTGTTGTGATTGGCGGCATTCATGGCAGCGTTAACGGAAGAATAACGAGTGAATGCTGCGTGGAGTTAAACGGCTCCATGAAATGTTCGAATAACGGCCGCTGCATCTGTATTATATGCTCCTGGTTGTTTAACTGTACTATTGACCATCAGTTAGTTATACAGATGCAGCGGCAGTTATTCGAACACTTCATGCGTTGTATACCTCGGAATACCCATGTCATGGTGCGTGATTTCTTCCAACCGTACAGCATTAAGACGCGTATTGACTCGTGTTTTTATCGAGTAGCAGAAAATGGCATTTTAGCGTTGTCTGCAATACCGTTGAGAAACTCAAGTGGGCGATTGCGAGTTGTTGTCTGAAAAATCTAATAGCAATTATGGTAAACCTGTCTTTTAATACCGTACAGTACTTCAAGTGTGTGTGTACTGTAATTGTCATTTTAATATTAATGTTACAAGTCCATACTGTATAGTGTCCATGGGAATGAAGTCCTTTCTGAGGCTCCTTAGCCATATACAAATCCTCTAACTGTAGAAGATTAAAAATATGAGCACACATAACAAAAGTATTTTGTACAAATTAAGTGTTGTATTTGTATAGGATAATAAAAGGAAAAGGAGTAATACAAAAATACAACGTCGCTTCTTCTTCCGAATATAAAATATATTTTACACGCTCATGCATGTATGTAATATCATACTACATTCCGGTGGCACCCCCATTATGCTGTAAAAGAACGGGCAACACGCTAGCAATATGATCAATATAGTTATTGCATCTTTGTACTGGGAGTATGTCGTTGCAGAAACTCATTATTCCTTTTGCTAATTCATTCTTTTTGGACGGTTTCACAACTTTTCTGATATGATTCTGATGAACTGTTCAAATGGTTTCTTTGAACTATAGTCCTGCACACACACCAGGACTGGCAAAGCTATAGTAGTAGAATTAAAAAGCAAGTGATTGTAAGAATGGCAAAAATTGTTAAGGCCATGTCGAGGAAAAAAAAAAGGGATGTCTCTTTTTTTTTCCAGACTTGACATTCACATTGAATGTGGAGTCATTCTCGACAAATCCCCAAGAAGGATTTACAGTATCACACTCATCCAGGTGTGCTGGATTATACCTGTAGTTCAAAGACATACAAGCATTCGCCTAAATGTGATGGCACGCATATGCGTTCCAAAAAGGTTTCAATGAGACATACACGCATGCGTAAATGTGATGACACGCATATGCGTTTCAACAAGGTTCCAATTAGACATACACGTATGCGCATAAAATAAAAACAGTATGAAAAGAAGAGCAAGCCTAGCAAAAGTTGAAAATATTGAATAATAAATAATACATATAGAATTATATATTTACATTTTTAATTTTGGGGTTTCTTAGCAGAATTAATTACACATGCAAGTCTACTATAATTATACTGCAAAATGCAACGTCAAACAGTAGTGATGATTACAGTACAATGTAAAAAAGTATTAAATATGAAAACATAGCATCATACTGTATAAAGCTCACAATTATTCTCTCCTAATCAATAAAAATTACAGTGTTAATTTAAATGTTTTGCCTACTTGGATTTTTAAATCAGATTCACAATGCGCAAGCAACATTTAAAAATAGCGATATTACAGCAGAGTTCCATCGAAATGCCTCTTTATCTTTTGCCACTTGATGTCAAAGTTTCTTTTCTGGGAAAAAAAATTATGCTATTATTTCCGGTATTGCGCATGTGTCAAGTCACTGGGAATTAAAGCAGCAGTTCAAGCAATATCCTACAATATAAGTGTGTCTGTACGATGAGTACAAACTTCTGAGCCCCGCCCTCTCCCTAGCTGTCCACCAACTGTATCTACTGTAGTAACTGCTCAGTCAATCATATTGCAGGACTACATTTTCAATAATGCTGTGCAAGAATTGTGGAAGAATTGAATTTAATTAAATAACCCTGAGCAAAGCGATTGATTACCGGAGAACGGATCGATCAGCAGCTTACTGTACTGTAACTAATCAATTGTCTGTGTGCATATTGTATTGATACACATATTGTTTTTAAAAAAAGGAATAAGGAATATCTTTTTTAAACACGGCAGCTTGAACTGCAGCTTTAAACTTAATACTGTACTGCATAGTGTAATACAGTATTCTGTAGTACTGTACATTATATTTACCTTTATTATACACTTTGCCAAACGGGTGGAGATGAGCCACTGTCACTCCTGTAGTATGCATTATAGTTGACAGGTGACAGCTGGCCTGCTACACCTATAGTTGACATCTGATGAAGCTGAAAATCTTTTTGGTACACGCAAGCTTTTTGGTACCTGTACGTGAAATCAGGCTTAGGCTGTACATTTTGCAGGTATTCCGGCGGGGACAGGTAGCAAGGATTGCCGTTCACCAGGTTTTCACTGACTTTCTGACCGTTTATTGTAAGCCGGTGCTGATGCTGTTGCCAGCGCTGTTGCTGGCGCTGGCACATTGCTGGATTGTGATTGCCAAATCTTATATGGATTAAACCCGACCTTTCTCCTTTTGAAGTTGCCATGATCAAACATACTGTAAAAATCTGGGACCACACCCCAATACCCTCTTCTATCTCTGGCAGGAGGGGCAATGAGAGAAAAACACTAATCCTTAGTTAAGGTTTGCCTTATCGAACGCTTACTGTGCACCCACGAACGTCAGGGGAAAAATTGTAAAAATCATAGATCGAAATGAAATATACATATATTTCTGCTACAGTTGCCATCTTATCTGTTGCAGCATTAATTGCAGAAAATATTAAAAATGCATAACTACAGTCAGGGTTTTTTTTATAACTGTACGAGTACGGTGTACACATGGTGTCCAGTCCAGTCCACTCCAGTCAGCAATTGTGCCATGATAGGAATGTAGAAAAAAGTCTACAGCTTCGTGTTTTTGAAGTTTTTTTTATGAAACGCCTACATTTGATAACATCTTCAGCGTCTTCAAGGACCAAGGTCGAATCATAATGGACCACTGTGGTACATTAGACATGGTTTTTAAACACCTGCAAATTGACACAATGGCACAGTACTGTACGTGTACACATTACAATTAATTAATTCTGCCACCTGGCGGATACGTGAAAAATTGCACCCAAAGAAATCCGAAACCATTAAATTCAAACAGATCAACCGTGGTAAACACTGGGGTGCCTGGTGTAAATGCGTGGAATGCAGCAGAGCACACAAAAACAGCTTGTGAAATGTTCAAATAACGGCTGCTGCATCTGTATACTAGGGGGTTTTCTAACTCTTCCATATTTTTACAATATACATGTTACATGTATGCTAATGATGAGTTCTCCCCACAATATATTTTTTATAGTACATATAAGAATTGAGGTAGATACTGGCTTTGTATACATTTGTTTGTGTTCATTTTTAGCGGTTTTATTCATAGTTTTTCACTAAGTTTAGATATTTTTTCATGTTGTTTCATGCTTTATGTATTTTTCTTCCTTGCTATTTTTTTCAGTGGAAGTTAAGTTTATAGAACATTGTTTTGTTATCGATTTATTTTTTCTTTATCATATCTGTATATATTTAATTATGTGCTTGTTACCAATGCTCAGACCTTGATATATGAGAGTATGTTCGTGCTGTGACGCCCTACACATGTGTTTGCAGTCACGGTGTACAGTGTACGGTGTACACGGTGTCATTGCTTTGAAACTCAGCTGACTAATCAACAAAACACCCTATATCAAGGCATGACATAACCTGACAGATACTCTTTCACAAAGCGCCCGGTGCGTTAAACACGTTAGAGCATCTGCCAGGACTCTACATTTACGTTTTTTAACAAATACATTTTTCAAACGGTCATCTTCGTCCAACGTTGCCTTTTTTGGCTGTGCACCGGTTTTCTTATCCGGATCTTAACTCTGCTGACTTCTCTGCCTGGTAGCACCCCACGCTGGATCTGCTGTTTTGCTTCGGTGATCACGACTTGATATTCACCTTCAGGTGCACTCGAGTGGAGCTGCTCGTCTTGCGGAGGACTATACTGCACCGACACACTTTATTCGAGCAAATACCCAGTATGTACCTGGCAGATACCTGGAATGCGCCGCTCCTCACCTCTGACAAGCCCCGTTGCGTTTGCCTTCCCAGCCTGGGTTCATGCCTGGCTGACGGGCGGCTGATCTGTTAAATGATAATGATTAGGATTTAATAGGCTGCAATGCTTCGCGTGTCTACCAGATGGCATAAATTCATGAATTGTAATGCAGTATATATATATATACTGTGCAGTATTGCAGCCAGCGGGAATAAAATGCTTCAATCCCTGCTTGGAAAATACCTCAATGCACTCGGGCAGAAAACAGTCACAAACCTCAATACACCCGGGTATACCCGAATTCGTGGGACTAGCCGAGCTCGAATAAAGTGTGTCGCCAGTGTACCATGCTGAAGCCGTCGGTGCCTGCCTCTGTGACTGTGAGTAAACTGCAACAACCTTATAGTGCTTTTTTTGTGAAGCTAGCTGTTTATTTGCTATATGCCATCTCTCTTCTGCTTTGGCTTACTAAGCGGTATACATATTAGTACTAGTCCTATTCCCCTCTGTTATTAGCGGTTACATATGGGGTCTTCACAGTGATTTCATCTGTATATGTTAATGAGAAGTAACTGATACAAATGTCTAAATTATAAAAGATTACAGCTTTTCAATTCCGGCTAAATTATACTTAAAAGTTTTTGGAGCACCGCACTTGTGGACTACTGCCAGCACACTACTATCTGCATGGTAGACGCACCATTGGAAGGGGGCATGTCTAGGGGTGTGTCTGTGATGTCACGGAGCTGTTTCACCCTCATTTGGCAAACATCCCACGTAACCTGCCCATCGCACCGAGAAATCAGTTTCAACTGATTCCTCACGCAACGCACACCCCCTCCTGCTGTCACGCCCGCGCGGTCTATGGGCGTGACCAACGCCTTAAGGCAATGTGATTGCGCTGCACGCGGACACCTCCACGCAGTCTTTGGCAGCATGGGCGACGCCTTATAAGGACAGTGTCTCCCAACAAGTACAAAACGCAATGGCAAAGAGGGTGAAATAAGTATACATATGACCAAAGGATAACAATGCAATATCCAGCCTAATGACTATCAACAGTGCTAATTTGAGTTAAAGCCCAATGGGGCTAATGGCTATAAGGTAAGTCAAAAGTTGTACCCATGGCAGAAAGGATAATAATGCAATATCAGGCCTAATGACTAGCAGAAGTGCTGATCAGAAAAACACAGATAGTGCTTAGAAACTCTTGTTCTAGAAGAGCCAAAACACAAAGTATAAGCTGCTGTGAGCTGCAAAAGCCAATAATAGTGTAACAACAAAGTCAAGTGAATGGTAAGTTCAGCACTTTGCTTTTCAGGGGTATTACGTGCACCCACATCCAGAAGTGTCTCTGGCAGCAGCACTTGGAACTCTGCCTGCCTCCTGTATTTCAGGTAGGGAACTATGCTCCATTCCTAGTGACCACTATGCTGAAGAGGTATTCCCATCTATAGATAATGTGATGTTCATTCAGATTCCCCTAACATCTCCTTTTGGCTAAGGTCACATGGGAGAAATCAGAGAAGATCCGCAGGCCTCTGTATCAGACATAGTCACCCCTGAGGCTGTTCCGATGATCAGAAACTCTTCCAGCATGTCCCTATGGATATACATACATTCAGGGACACTGAATGGGTGTATTGTATGTGATTTTTGTGATGGAAATGCATTGTTTTTTATGCTCTTTTATTACCCCCGTATGTAATGTGTATATATATAGATAGACATACATAGATAATACATTATTGATTTGCTAATGTTTTTATCATGTATTTCAAATGTATTTAGCTGCTTGATTTCTACATTGTTGTGTGTGTAATTTAATTTTTATTTAGTTACATGTCATTTTTAATGCTCTTTGCAGTAGTATATTTCAGGGGCTTGCTTTTGAATAATTGATTATTTCTGGTAGTTAGATTTGTATGATGGTGGTTACTTTGAAGTAGAATTATTTTCTCAATGGTTTGGATTTAGGAATTGAATAGTGAATTGTATAATTGATTTGGATTGTATTGTAATTGATTTAGGAAATTGATTGATTAATTGATTGATGGTAAATTTATTTATGTTTACTTGCTTAGTTTCTATTTGATTTTGTAAATGGCATTGTATGTTGTTGTTCATAGTGTATTTTATTTTGAAATTGATTTTGCATAGTGTTACATGATGCACAGATTAATTGCATCATGTGCACACTCCAATGCAATTGTTTGACATTTGATATATTTGTCTAGCTGCTGGTTTGTTGTGAGACGAGATATCATTTATTTTTAAAAGTGCTGCTGGATTAATTTTAAGATGCAATGTGCTGCTGGTTTAATTGTATTATGTGATAATTATGAGATTCAGATTTGATGTTTTTATTTATACATGTTTATGTAATCCTTAACTATTTATTTGTATATTGGTGTTATATATATGTATATATATATATATATATATATATATATATATATATATATATATATATATATATATATATGTATATATATATATATATATATATATGTATATATATATATATACATATATATATATATATATTACCCACTGTACAAATGAATGGTGGCAGGATGGTTTAACCCCTTAATTACTGTCACGTTATTATCAGCTAAGGTGATTAAGGGGTTAACTGGCATTTGAAAATAGTTGCTATGTTTTTTTTTGCCAACGGTGGCCGTTTGATCCCTGGATGCCCACCATTGCCAGGGGGTAAGTAGAACTCAATTTATTTATGCTTATTTATGTGTTTAATAATGGGCAAATAATCTATTATCCATATCTGGATAATAGTTATTTTGCCCATTACTGTACTGTATGTGTGTGGGGGGGGGGGGAGGGTATTTATGTATTTAAATGTATAGGACAGGGTTGGTTCTTTAGGTCTGCGGGAACCTCTGGAGACCACCTGAGGTCTCCTTGGACGCTCACGGGTACCAGGCTGGTGAGTCCACGGGGGACACCTACGGGGAAGATCCGGTGGCCCCATCTGTGGAGGCACCGCAGACCCGTAGGGACCACCCGAGGGCCCCCAGACCCTGTGGGAACCACCCGAGGCCCCTCAGACACCCGTGGATCTCACCCAGGGCCCCCAGACACCCACGGGCCTACCCGTGGAGACCCCATTGTGGCCCACAGTGACCCACGGAGACCACCTGGTGGACCACAGCACCTGGCGGGGACCACCCATATGCCTCCAGACCCTGTTTGAAACCTTTTGCTGGGCCCATGTGAGGTGTACGGACACCCGTCAGGCCAACTGGGGACTCCCGTGGGCCTGGGGTATTATCCCTGTATGTAAAATAATAAATCATGTATTTATGGGGGGGTACAGGGGGTGGGTTATGTATTTAATAAATATAATGATGTTTATTGTTGGGCTGTGTATTGTTTTTATTGTGGGTACTGGGGTTTGGGAAGGGGTATTGGCCCCAAGGGTATGTGGGTAGGCCTCCCACCTGGGTAGTGGGTGAGGGCGGTTAGGCCTCATGGGGTGGGTAGTCTGGGAGGTTATTTAGGCCTCCTGAGTGGTGGGTGAGGGTGAGTTAACCCCTTAATGACTATAGTGGTTAATGACAGCTAAGGTGATTAAGGGGTTAGGGGACATTACATTGGCTGTTTTGATAGTTTTGTATTTTTGCAGCACTGGAGGGACATGGGCAGGATGAAGATGAGGATGGCCTTCATCGTGGGTGCCTGGAAAAGGTAAGTGTAATATGTGTTTACTGTATTTATTGTGATTTATATGTATTTTAAATGGGCAAATGCATTATTATCCATATGTGGATAATAGTAATTTTGCCCATTACTGTATTGTATGTGTTAGAGGGCTGGGGGTGGGGGTGTATTTAGTTAGAAATATTGTTTATTTTTTTTTAGGCACAACATTGGTACCGCAGGCCCGGGGGTACCCTGGGACACCCGCGGGGACTCCCGCGGATACCCGCTGGGACCCCGGGATGGCCGCGGGGACACCCGCACTCCCGCGGGGACCGCCACTTGGTGAGCCGGAGGACACCCGCGGGACCCCCGGACCCCCGCGGGGTGAGCCAGGGACCCCCATGGGGTCAGCCGGGGACACCCGCCGGCCTGTTGTATGGGTGTTGCGCCTGCAAAAATGTAAACAAAGACATTTTTCAAAGTCCAGCTTTTTTATCACCTGCCTTTAGCTGGTGAGCTTTGTTGAGCGCACCTTTCGCGTACGATAAGTTTGCGTAGCTTACTGAATCCCGCAGAAGAGCAGGATTCAGCGCAAACAGCTGGTCATACGAGCAAAGTTGGACTTTGAAAAATTTCCTGAAAAAAGTCAGTTTTAGAGCGCAAAGTGCCTGTTAGCGGGGCTCTATGAATCGCGCTCGGTGGAACATCACGTTCTAAGAGTACTTTGCGCTCTTAAAATGACTTATCACAGCTTTGTGCATAGCCCCCACAGAGTTTAAGTGATTTTTCTCTTTAATTTCCAACGTTACAGAAATTAATATTTTCCACTTTGGATTTTCATTTGAAGGGAAAAAAACTGATCAGCAAAAAACATAGGGCCTATGTATTAAATAATCTCTTTAATGCCACGCAGTGTGTAAATAATTTCCCATAGGAAAACACACTGTAGGAGGAGATGTGTGCAGCTGTTTAAACTAGGAGACTGCTTTTCAAAAATAAATGTTGGCTTTATTTCATCTGAAAGTATAACAACAACGATAGAGGCTTTTCCTAGATAAAAAATTAAGCAACAAAAAGAACAGTTTTTAATAGCAGATTAGAGTCTAAGGGACTTATTCAGTAAAGGTTGATAAAAATTATCTCCATGACATTTAAATTGCCGTTTTTTTGAGCGTTGCTATCACGGTATTCAGCAAACCTTTATTACCATTCATAGCAAAATTCCCAAAACGAGCGATTTGCTGCAAGCGATAGCATCGACCCTCTGAAAAGGCCTGACCCGGCGATACATTTCTGCTGCAGAGAGAGCTGCTCTGAGAGAGCCGCCGCTCACAGCGAAAATCTCTCCCGTAAATTATGTTTTTTAGTATACTTTCATAGTGTAGGTGTGCAGGGGGTCTTCGGAGCTTAACCGCGTTGATTTTATGTCCGGGGACTGCCTGCTTCCCAAGATACAGGCCCCATTATGGGGTGTCGGTATCCCTCTGCATTTAAATGTCCTGCGTCACGTGACCGGGACATTTCAAAGCATAGGAGATACTGGCACCCCATAAAGAGGCCTGTATCGGACATAAAATAAACGCTGTTCAGCTCTGGAGACCCCCTGCACATCTATACTATGAAAGAAATGTATATTAAAAAATATTTAATAAACATCAATACACGCTTCCCCCCTGTGTCCCCCCATAATGTTAAACCATTATTTATTTTTTAACATACAGGATTCAAACCCCAGACCTATGTCATCTTAAAGGCAAATGAAGGCAAAGGCAAATGAAGCACAGCCATTCTGATTGGCTTGCATCATTCCCTTTAAGTGACGTCATTTTAAAAAACAAAACAAATTTAAGTCGGCACAGGGTTTTAACAGCCAATCAGGTGGCTGTTAAACCATTTTGAGGCAAAATGTGACGTCACAAGCCCTATTTAAGGCTGTGACGCCTCATTTGAGCCCAAGAAGACGATGAGAGAACATCGGTTGGGATCTGCCATGGGGCCTTTTGGATTGACAGATGAAGATCAAGAAATGGTGACAGATGAAGATAGAAGAAGGTGATTAAAGAAAGAAAAAAGAAGATTTGGGTACCTGATCCGGATCTTCATGGCGAATGGCATCGGATGCTGTAGGAGGCCTTCGAGGTACATGAGATTCCTGTTTCCCCGGGAGTCGGACGGCCAGCGCTTCTAATGGTAAGTAATATATTGAATGTTTGTAAATGTCTTTTTTAACAGGTTTTTTCATTGAATGTGTTTTTTGATTTTTTTTGTTGGTTTAGTAATTAATTGGTTTGATTGGTTACTGTTTGAAATAATTCCGAGTTGTTTTAGGAATTAATTGTTTTGATTGGCTAATGGTTTAATTAATTCCTTGGTGATCTTGTTATTGCTTGTATTCATTGGATTAGTTCGCTACTGTTTTTATTTAGTGAAATGTGTTTTTTTGGAGTTTTATTATTGTGTGTTTGGTGCATTAATGTATTGTGATTAGGGTGCCCATTGAGTGCTATATAGGCGTATCATGCACATATTATTATGATATGAGTATGATGTACCACTATACTACTCAATGGGTACAGGGTGGGTATAGTCAGTCCAGGGTGGGTGCTTAGGCCTCCCGGGTGGGTAGCGGGGCAGGGTGGGTTAACCCCCTAATTACTATAGCGGTTATTAATCGCTAAGGTGATTAAGGGGTTAGGGGCCATTAGAATGTCTTTATTATGTATGCATGCTTTCTGGCAACGGAGGACAGAGGGACCTGCTGGTGTGGTAAATAGAACTGTATTTATTTACTTTATTGATGCATGCTAATGTTGTGTTTAATAATGAGCAAATAATCTATTATCCATATCTGGATAATAGTTATTTTGGCCATTACTGTGTGTGTTTACGCGGAGGTGGGGGGGGGGGGATTGAAATGTAGGCCATGTTTATTTGTTAACATACAGGGTTGGTACCTTAGGTCTGTGGGGACCTCTGGAGACCACCTGAGGACTCCCCGGATGCCCACGGGTACAAGGCTGTGAACCACGGGGGACCCCTGCAGGGAAGAACCAGGGACCCCACAGCTGTGGGGGCCCTGCGGACCTGTAGGAACAACCCTGTGGGAACCACCTGAGGACCCTCAGACACCTGTGGGGCTGACCCGGGGGACCCCAGATACCCCATTTGGGGTCCACGGTGACCCACGGAGACCACTTGGAGGACCACGGCACCTGACAGGAACCACCCGTAGGCCTCCAGACCCTGTGGGCACCCCCCTCAGGTGCACTTTGTGGCCTGCGGACACCCGTCGGGACCACCAGGGACTACCGTAGGTCTGGGGTATGAATCCTGTATGTTAAGAAATAAATAATGGTTTAACATTATGGAGGGACATGGGGGGGGGGGGCGTGTATTGATGTTTTTTAAATATTGCTATGTTTATTGTGGCCTAGGAGGTGGGTTTTAGGCTGTTATGTGTGTATTGTTTTTATTGTGTGTAGCGGGGGTGGGTTAAGGGGTATTAGCCCTAAGGATGGGTGTCTAGACCTTGCGGGTGGGTAGCGGTTGGGTTAACCCCTTCATTACCTTAGCGGTATTAATGAAGGGGTTAAGTCCCCCCGCAACACCCCCCGCAAGGCCTAAACAGCCACTAAGGGCCAAATACCCCCTTCACCCACCCTCGCTAGCCACAATAAGCCTGGCATGGGTGGTTAACCCCTTCATTGCCTTAGCGGTTAGCCGCTAAGATAATGAAGTTGCTGTAAATGCATTTTTCCTGCATCGGATGCATGCCGGGGGTCTCCGGTGCTGGTATTAATGGGTATCAGCTCTGGAGACCCCCGGCATCAATCCTATGCAGGAAAATGGCAAATTTATTCTAAGTCCCCATTTATCGCCGCTCATCGACGCATCTCCCCACCAATCTGCCAAATTTTTGTGTCGTATTGTTTTGGGGATAAAATCGCTATTTTAGGGCCGCGATAAGCGGCGATAGGCGGCGATAGGCGTATTGCGGGTAGTAGAATCACACGTGTTTATGATCATTCCGAAAATTGTCGATAAGTGGCTTATCACCGCTGAATCGGCGATTTGATTTTGGCCATAAGATTTTTCGGCAATACAGGCCGTTATCGCCCACTTATTGAGGCTTTCTGAATATGAGTAGCCGTTTTGGCCGATAAGTGGTCGATAAGTACCTTATCGACGCTTACTGAATAGGCCCCTATATGTGTCTGTAGACGTCTGTGCAGGTACCTGGTGTCCCTATGTATCAGGGACATGCACCTGTGGTCTGCACGGCTCGGCTATTCTTGCCCAAAGACCAGGGTTCCTGAGGCCAGATTTCAGCAGCGTAAAATCCAGGGTTTTCAGTGACCAAAGTCCCTCTGTATCAAGGACTCACAGGTACAGCCGGGATGTCCTGGTATCAGTCTGTATGGAAGCTACGTACATGCGGTTTGATGTCCCAAGATCACGTACATGCGGTCTTCATGCCCTTGTGTCCCTAGGTAGCAAGGACATATACATGTGGTCTGTATGCAAACCAGGGGAGAGAAACACAAACACTTCCCTTTCCTGCCCTTCAAACCATTGCTATACTATACTCAGGTGGGTTCATTAGTAGGTTCCTTTTAGGTTTTAAATAGATGTGTTTTGTGTTTTACGTTTATTCTAATAAAATTTATTTATTTTGATTCAGTAGAGTAGTGTGCATCAATTAGGGCTTCTTTCTCCCCGTTATCAGTGTACATGTTTCATCCCTGATAGCACCTCTCTAGTAAGTTCAGTTTATCTACCTAGCTGAGCAGGGACCCCCTTCCCTTTCTCTACGGGTTCATAAGAAGCCCTGCCTTCTTCCAGACAAGGATTAACGATTGCCTGACCGATACCGAACAGCTCTATCTGTTGGTAAAAGGTACATACACACACATTATGAAAAAAACACTGAAAGAATCAAATATTATATGGTTCAGCCTACAAAAAGAGATTGAACTTGTTATTGCTGAACAAAGTGAACAAATGCCTGACCCACTTGCCAATGGAGGAACCCAGAGGAACTGAGGTATTACGTTATTTGAAGGTGAGATTGATATAATCGTTGAGGGTGTTGTAGCTATAGATGCAAGGCATTATGTAATTTATCCACAACATAAAGACACTAGCATCTCTCATCCCAGTATACAGCACAAGGAAGCACTGTATTTATGTTTACCAGAAGTGGATGGTGTCTAATAGGGCTGTAGTGCTAGACAACATTGTTGTGCATTTGTACATTGAGAAAAATAGCTTATTTTCTTTTTCCTTTAACAAAAAATGTCAATTATTTTCTATCTCCTAAAATATTAAGTATTTCTCAGTATTGCATTATACATGTAGACATTTCTTGTGGCAAAGGTTGGGTGGGAGAACATTTCTGTGGAAGCACAAGGACGCACAAAAATGTGATTATCTAGAAGTTGAACATCTGCCGATGATTGCTGACAGTAATAGCTTCTCATTCAGGTGAAGAACAACCTTGTTAAAATGGGTTAAATAAAGAGGTAATGTCTGCAGGCACCCTAAAACAGCCTTCCATTCCTTTAAAGAGTAAGCAGAAAAATGGCAGAAGTTGCCTTCAATGGTTTGGTTAAGTCAGGCTAAAATTACTTTTTTTTCTTCTGTACTGCAATGAAAAGTAGATGAACTGAAACTGGAAAAAAAAAACTATATATTTTGTATGCAATTCTCCCCTTAACCACAGGAGAACACTGATAAACATTCAATTATTTGACAAAATAATGCATCCGTATCCTAAGTTATATTATTCTCAGCAGGTATAGCAATGCTAATGGGAATACACAATGTGTATTTTATGAGAGGCTTTTTCTAATAAAGTTTTTAAATCTGGGTGCACACTTTGCTTTACCTAGATAAAACAATACATTTAAATATGTTATGCAAGCAGCTGGTTACTGCTGTCGTAAGGAATAGTGAATCATTATACCAATATTCAGGAACAATTAGGCTACATACAGTATACTCAACATGGGGGAATGGCTGGAGGAAGGAGTACTGTGAGATAATCATACACCCCATGGGGTGGTTTGTATTACAAAGCCAAGCTGAATGACTCTGATTTTTCCAATTTGATTGTTATAATAGCGCCTTCCAATTTATCCTTATTTTTTAAGACTTTTTACTTTTTCAGGCACCATTTACCAATTGCTTCCTAACTTTCTCATGGCTTGTATAATTGTTGCTTTAAAAAAAAGTCATATTTGGCAAGTGGAATATGTAATTAATATTTAATAGTTGATAGTGTCACCTATGGGGCTAACAAGATATGTGTAAATTACTATAAGTAAACCTTCCAATATGACTGAAGTTGTTTCTTCATTTTCAGTTTACAATGTGCTTATAATTACAAGAGAGCATACTGATGTAGCCAACGCTATTGCAATATGTGACGAGCTCTAACAGGTGAAATAGCACGATAGCCCCAGCTTTTCTTGCATGAGACTGATTCAAAACAATGACCGCTTCTCCTGCTGGCACATTGGCTAAATCTGTATGTAACTCCTTCAACCGTTTGTGAGGCCAGAATATCATGGCCCCTTCCATCCGCCACTACTTCAGATCGCATCCTGTGCTCCATCTCCTCTATGGCAATAAGCATTTTTTTTTTTTTGGACATAGCTACCTATCCATGGTGCCAGAACTTATGACATAACATTGATGCTCTCTCTGCATAGCAGCATTGCTGTAGAAAAATATCAATCTCTCAGTCTCACTGTCAAGGGTAGCGACTGCTTGCAGAGCTCAAGTCCAGGAGCTGGTAACTGACTAGCAGGAGCAGACAGACATGCAGTAGTAGGCAGTGGTAGAGGGCTGGCAATGGTCAGTGACAGACAGGTAACAGTAGTCAGAAGTTTTTCTGACTGTCATTACAAAGTTATATCTGTATGACACACTTATGAATGTGGCATAATTTAAATAAACACACTCTCACTGTGGAATATAAGACCACAGGTTGTGATATTAAGATTCAATATGGCAAATTTACAAGTACAGTTTATGCAAAAAATGCTAAATGTACTGTATATATTGTGTATTCCACTTCTATTTTTGGCATAATAAATAGTTTTTTATTATCTCCCTTTTCGCTTTTTGAATTTGTGGTGCAGCGTTTTTTCTGGGCTTTTTTGCCTTATCTATTCTACTAAATATATATAACGCTGGTAAAGTCTCACTATCCCCTGAAAAGGAAACTTCCTTCTGAGAATCCATAAAACGAAGAGCAAAAATAGTGGGGAAACAAATCTCAATCTTGGACATGTGTGTTAGAAAAATCAATATTGTCTTAAAGCATGCATATACAAAAAAGTGACACATACAGCTTACATGCAAATGACCTAGTACAAAAAAATAGAAACACTTAGATAGCTGACACACTTGCCCGAAGAGACTCGACATTTCGGGCAGTAGCGTTAATACAATATTGATTTTTCTAAGACTGGTGTCCTTCCTAGTGTAACATGGTAAATCTATTCTACCTGTCTTTCCCACCGCTATGTAAGTTCCTAATAAGTTCAGGGCATTAATAGGTTAATCAGTGGGCTTTTGTCCCCCCTGCAGGCTCCTCTGTGATGGACAGAGGTGTGGTGGTGACTCATTGTAACGAAATGTGGGTAATCAGCGCATTAATAAAGGCAGTATGCTCGGCTGGTTACCCCTATTTCGTATTGGGGATGAAGGGGTTAATTTTATGTACATGTATTATTTTTCCCTCTGTCCCTTATTGTCCCCATTTTGCAGGATTGTATATGCCTGCCATAGTGTATAACATGGTACACTGACATTACTGGCTTTGGACACAAGATGCCACTGCGAGTGCTAAACCACAAGTTAAGTGGATAAGCGTGGCGTGGTCTCTTTGTTCCATTGCAAGGTATAGGTATCCATTACTAAGACTGAAAGCCATAACCGCAGAGTCAATTGAATCAAAGGGCTGCGGTTTTCCGTCTTAAGTGGTTCTCGGATATAATGTATCTCCATCCTGGTTAATGGCGTAACTTGAAAGGCAACTAACAATTGGCGTGGGAACTCAGTCAATTGATGTGAGAACTCCGTAACCGCAAGTCAATTGACGTGAGAAGCCCATAGCCCAGCATTGCCAGCTCAAGAAGAAGCCATAACTCGGGAAGGAAAAGGGCCAGCAACCTGAAATTTGGTGTGCAGCCCCAGTGTAACACCCCAAGCACACACATATTAAAAATATAATTGTAGGACAAGGGAAACATGTATTTTTAATAAAGTGTATTTTTGCTGTAGTTTTAAATGTACAGGCAGGATGAGGTTTTTTTCTACTGTCATTGAAATGCAAACAGGGACCAAATGTTTTAACACCTATGAGCTGGGTCCCTTTCCTATGCAGGCTTCATAGACTGAGGAAGTGACTGCGAGTCTAGGGAAGTGTTCGCATGAAAGCCCCAGTGTCAGGATGTGTGAATTAGCCAGGATGGTCGCTGAATAGGAGATCCTGTTAGCCATCTGGGCTAGCTCACACCCTATGTTCCCCTTCCAGCCTGGGAGGCACCAGGTAGAAAGGGGAGTACACATATTCTAAGCAGTCAAGGTTGCAATGTCGCACAGGCGCTGTATTAGCCGGAAATCCCTATAGTGCCCACTCTGCAAACTGTGGACAAATTGGGGATTGGTGAATGGGAAAATTCCCACGAGAGGGATCGGGTGGGTATGTTGGAGATAGGTTCTCAAACACTATATACATGCTCCCCGAGCTATCCACGTTGTCTTTCGTTTTTCATTCAACAATGTGAGCGGACTTCCACAACGCTTCTAACAGCGGATAAGAGCAGCAGTAACGACCCTGGAACGCAAAAGAGTATTATCACATCGGAACCAAGGACATAACTCTGCATCAGGACTCCATTAGTGCTGGGGGTTATCAGATCCCAACGGACTGGAAATAACTTTGCACTATCCACAGAAGTACTGGGCTGGCAATTTGCGCCCTTGCAAAGGGACTTCACTTTAAAGGACAATATTCTGGTGCTTTGCACCTTTCTAGACATTCTATCCCATTTCTCCCTTCAGTAAGTGTTTATTAAGTGTATTCTAAGGTTGTCGTGTGTCTGTTTAGTAAGGAAATAAATGACAATTTATTTTGCTCAACTTGTGTGCGCAATCTTGTACCCCAAAATATAAAATTGTTGTACAGGTCAGTCCCCGTGACACTCATGGCCTGAGTAAGCCTATCAGTATAGGTCTAGACCCTGAGCCCACCCCCTCTAAAACCTAATCAAGGGAGAATACAAATTTAGTATTCATTCTTTCTCTGGAGAGAAAGGAGAGAGCATGGGCTGTCAGTCTCTCCCATTACGAGGATGAGCTGGCCCACCCCAGGCGCAGGCATGGGGAAAATCAAGACTCATTGCCCCTACTATCGGGGTAGGCTCCCTCTAGAAGTCTGGGAGTTCAAAGACTGTACAGCACTGTCGGAAGAGTTGCAGTGGCTGTGTACTATGCTGCTAATAAAGGGATCCTGGTTCTACTATATTCCCCTGTCTGAGTGACAGTCATTGGACAGGGGGGAGAAGGATGCCGTGGTAGGGTCTGATATCCGGAGCACCCTGGAGCCCACTACAGCTGGAGGCACTGAGTAACCGAGAAGAACTACTGTACAGTAATAGAATCCAAAAGCCTGTCCTGGTCTCAACAATAACGCAGACAGATCAAGATCTCCTGCTCCATACAGGTAGTGCACCACACAAATAGCATAGACTGTAGAATCTCCCAGAGAAGGGGTGGAAACAGGGCTACACTATCATTATATGTTCAAGGCTGAGATTTCCCCCCACCCCCCACTATTTTGCCTTTACACTCATGGATGTGGACATTTATGTGTCACTGTCCATGCCGTCAGCCTATGCTGTGTGCTACATTTTATTAACTAGTGTGTAATTTTGGATTTCCTTCTGATATATATATATATTACTGTATGCTCATTTTCATGTCTTAGACAAGTCTACAACCCTGCCTTTCACCATTATCACCCAGCACACAGCGCTTCCACTGCAGCAAGGGATTCTGGGAAATGACATGCAAATACCATTGCAAGGGCGTGAGTAACATTTGAATATTTCTTAACTCAAGGATTTCTTATTCTACATTTATGGTCTAGCTCCAGGAGAGAAATATACTGCTCTACTGGAAGGGGGTCTGTTGTACCCACTCTCGTGGGACTACAGGCATCCCCTGTACAGCTATCCTCTGGAGCATACTATGACTTTTTGAACATAAATACCTTTATGGAATTATTCACCAGTCCGGACTCACCAGATATTGCCTTAAACGTATGTGGCTAAATTTAAAATTAAATAGCTTGTTTTTCTGAGCACTGATTTAGGAACGGCTGTTCCTTTTTTTGTATATTACAACAGCAAGCTTTCCAAGCCTCCTCCACTCCTGTTTTTCATACCTGCCCACTAACTTCAGGTTAGCAGTATGATAATGGCCTTATTCTGGGAAATGTGGTAACTTTAATCATTTGAACATACTTTGCATATAACAATTAGCCTGTTTTCCGGGTATCTCAGGTGTGTTCAGTTTTGTTCACGTATCATATACAGGAGCATTTGGTGAAGTACAGTACGTAAGTGACTTGGTTCTTACTTGCAGGTAGTTTTTGTTTTGTTCTACGCCTATAGCCAGTGTCATTTGCAAAGATACATAACATAAGTCTTACTCATCTCAATATTTTAACTGATACTATTAATATAGAAATTGATAGTGTAACCATTTTTTTTCTCCAGACTAAATGTAAGTGAAAGTCTGTGCAGCACAATGCGGAGTTTTCAATCTGATAAATGGATACATAAATTTGTCTCCTCTCACTTTCTATCTTACTTCCAATTACTAACC
Source organism: Ascaphus truei (assembly GCF_040206685.1). Taxonomy (NCBI): domain Eukaryota; kingdom Metazoa; phylum Chordata; class Amphibia; order Anura; family Ascaphidae; genus Ascaphus; species Ascaphus truei. The sequence continues at coordinate 172,032,471 of NC_134483.1, forward strand.
AATCTCTTTGGATTTCTATCTATCTAAAAGTAGACCTTTACTATCTAGCTAATGGTCAAAGTCTTGAGGCCGGCTGAGCACATTTGTACAAGAAACAGAAGATGTCAAATAAATGATCGAAGAAAGTAATACTTGATGCCTATTGAATTGCTTCAAATGCAACAAATAACATTTACAGCATTTAGCAAAGTATGTTTTTTTTTAAAGTAGAATTACATCTTTTTATTCCAGAGAAAGTATCAACCTCTTGGAACAGTGCCTGACTGAATTTCTTCTATTCTTTGATGCTGGGCTCAATGTGCTTTCAGCCTCACCATCAGCTTTAAAAGGGTTAATCAACCTTATTTTCATTTGCCTGCACACTCAACCTCACTGTTCTTTGCGAACCAACACAGTGCTAAATTAACAAGACTGGGTGCCCTAGTTGAGATAGTAATGAACATTCCCACTGGTAGCAGAAGCACATAGCATAACATGAAATGCCCCTATTTTTTTCCCCCTAAAAACATTATATCCCAGGTTAAGTGCAATGAAACTCCAGGAGTGGCAAAGTTAAATCAGTTCAATTGTCTGATTGTTCATACTCATGAAGCGCTGAGACTGGCGGGGGTCCAAATAACTTGGGGTTTTAGAGAGAAGCTACTTTGTGATAATTCATTGCCCTCCACAGTTGCTTTGTTCAGGAGGGCTAGAATGGTCAAAGCAAATGTGACTCCAGACACTTCTTAAGAATGATATAGCAGATAGCCAGCTGCTGGACCAGATGTCAAGGTGCATTAAGTGTCCTCAATTATGATCTAACCTTATTCCGGAAATGTACAATGAATTTGGCTGTAAGCACTGCAATAAAAAGGGATTGTGATTAATGAAGCAGCACAACTTAATAAAGCAACTTGACTCCCGCTTCCTCCTCTTAGGCATTCTAAATGTCCACTAAACAGTTCTTTTACCTACCAGCTGGGACATGTAAAATGTTAATCATCAGTCTGTGGGCCATTATAGAAAGTTGCTTTCACTTTCTCAAGTTGATAACCAAGGGGGGAAAGATAATAGGTTTGGTTAACAGAGCTGTACAGATAATGGAGATATACAGAGTCAAGCTTTGATAGAGTCAGCATGGTAGCTTAGCTCTTTAATCCATTCTTGTTCTTAGCTACTGTACCATGAGTTTAAATCTTTGCTGGAGGTTGAAAGTCCTGATTTAAAATAGGTTAAATTATATATATATTTTTTTTGTTTCAGGTGTAATTACTTTGAAGAGAAAGATGGTGACAATGAAAAATAAAGCATGTTAATAAAGGTGGTCAGACATACAGTAATTGTACATGTCTATTAAGAGCTAAAGCGACTTCATTATTATCTGTCTGCACACTGGAGTTTGTTCAACAGCAACAACTAACCATTTTGTTTTATTAATAGCTGAATAGTGCAGCCCCTGTTTGCTATTCTCATTATTTACATGCCAAAGTGTAACACCTCCTAGCTGTATTTCCATACTTAGCTTCAGCCCCTACGGCAAACTCAGCCTCGGTTACAGTAGCTAATTTATGTAGACCCCTTAAATCATACAATATGTGAATAGAAATATGTTCACTGTGGTGACAACTTGTTGATTATATGGAGATGGGAAGTTTTTGATTCAGAGACAATAGATCATACAATCAATAATCTAACCATTAACATGTTATTTGAGAATAAGGGTTGGGCAGTGCCAGACAGTGTTAAAATGTCCTGTCCAACACCCTTGATGATGTAGATGCCTGAATACGGCATGATGGGGAATGCTAAAGGACCATATTCAGTAATCTATATCATCAAGGGGGATGGACAGGACATTTAACACTATCTAGCACTGCTCAACCCCTGGATGACATAGATGACCTAATATAGTCCATTAATATTCTCCCTCATGACATAGAGACCCATATTCAGTGATCTATGTCATCGACATCAAATAGTGAAACATTACTTATCCTGCTTCATTACTTTAGTGCCTAACATATATTTAAATACATTTAAGCTATTGATTCTCACTGTAGAATAGTAAAATAAATTACTTACAGTACCCCCTTTATCACTTTTGTGACTAACCACTGGAGACTGGAGACTGAGGTTCTCACTGTGTTTTCCTTTGCGGGGAGGTATGAAAAGAGAATGCTTCTCTCTGGACACCTCTGCGAAGCTCCCTCAGACTGTTTGGCTTCTTGGCTGATGGTTTGTAGGATTAGTGCTGTGGGGTCCCATTCAGAAACAGGAACCCCACAGAGTTAATCCGCTTTCTGTTTTCGGGGGCCATGTGCGATCCGAAGGCTGCACACAATCGTGGCACCAAAAACAGTGTCTTACTACGTCCTTACCTCAGAGATGAATATTTCCTAGGGCTACAAGTACTGAGATCCTCAATTGACACAACATGAAAGAAATGTTAAAAACCATTACATAAATAAAATTGCTCCTTTTCTGTGCAAAAATATCTGTCATTGGAAGTCTCTTTTATTCTTGGACCACAGAGGAGCAAAGCTGCACTAATTCCAAAAACCTCCAAGTCATTCTGAGAACAGTACAGTACAAAAGCCCTTCCGCTATTCACAGAATGCCATTGATATTTTTATGTTGGACATCTTAGGCAGTGGAAGGTTTAAGTGCAGTAGCACTCTTTGATGATAACATAAAAAAATGTTAGAAATGTGGGTATTATTTTTACTGGGAAAAATGTCTATAGTTTGACCTTTGCAAGCATGTGTTCTTGTTAGAATGTTGTTTTTGCTTAAGACAGGATTTAATTTATGTAAGTGCTGCTAGACATAGTCGCTGCTTATTGTGCTTTTTATGATTTGACAATTAACACAGCGGTAGTAGTTTAACAAATACTGAAAAGTCACAGTGCTAAGCAACTAAATATACTTTGAGTATCAAATTAGCTGTGGCCATATAAAAATATCACTTGTGAGCACATTCACATGCCTCTAACAGGTCTGCAACCTGTGGCCCTATCTAATTTCAGACTATATTTGGCAACTGAAATGAAGGGTTAGGAAATAATTGTAAGTTTAACACATCCATTACTGGATGTTAAATGTGTTGAGTGTAGGATGTTAAGGACTCATACTGTATGTTATAAACTTAAACAGAGCACAGGAATGTAACCAGAATCCACCCACCCAATAACCCCAAATATGTAGCAACATTCATTAAACTACAATAACTTGTTTATCAATATCAACTAATAACAATCATCAAACACATTGCTTCAATTACTAAACCTTTATCCAAGTTCATAATCACGTGGTAACAGGGGTTTTATCATGTAACTTTTTTGTAAAGTGATGTTGAATTATGTGAATTAGTATTATGCTAAATCATTTTTCCTGTCCTATTCAATAACCTCTAAGTGTTGTACCTACAATATTGGATAATTACATAAGAAATAAACTTTGGGGTAAGGAGGAAGGGAAACTTCGCTGCAACAGCACTGATTATGGAGTTTTTCAGCTGAGGGGTGCTACTTGAGGATAAGACGTGTAATATAGTGCCCGCGCGTATGCTACCATTATAATCGACTGTGTTTAAACCTGACACGCGTACGGCAGTGAGCGTTGACCTGGCAGATCGGAGGAAAGACATGAAACGTGTCTTTTCGCGCTTCTGCCGGTGCACGTAACGCTCTATTAGCCAATCACAGTGAGGCTGCAATTTCATTGGAAAACATCCTCCACTTAAACAAACACATTCAGCGCAAAATGTATCAACATGGAACAAAAATAAACCTAGTCTCATAATCATAATGGCTTGATTCTTAAAATGACTAAAAGCAGCTGTTTTATAATGTTCCGAACTGGATATGTTTCTTCACAAAAGTCAAAAACAATTAAATTCGTTTTGTAAATTACATCTAACTAAATCTGTTTATATTTATTAATTACCATGTTGCACTGAAATTGAACTTTGTCTGCCTACCCTTTCGCGTCATAGCCACGCCCAGCTGTCGCTCACAGCACAGACCATACACACAAAAAGTGTGATTCACGTGCACAGCATTAGCGCATGCGCGAACGCGCCAACTATAAAACAAGCCTTATGCTTATTTAAACAATAGGAGGTAGCTGAGAGGAAATGCAAATCCTATTGATTGGTGTGATTAAGAGGATTTGCATTTCCTCTCAGCTACCTCCTATTGTATAATTACTTAAGATCATTACATTTGGTTGTGATATACAAATACATATTCAACCTAAACAGAATTCTATACTGTACACGTTTATTTTTTGACAAATAAAAATAATATTCCTTTGGTATAGTCACAGTGGCAAGCAGGGCATGTGCAACCCATGTCTAGTTGGTCTGCATACCATGCAAGTGGTTTACAACATATTGACCAAATCTAAGTATTCTTTATTTTTTGCCAAAAATAATAATTTTCTACTTTATCACTTATATTTCTCGCATCCCAGTGCAACTGTGGCCCTCTATTTGGAAAGGAATGCGTTACTGACGCCTATAAGAACATTTAGTGAATCCTAATTAGGGGATGGTTTCTTGGGTAGGAGGTCAAGTCAGGTGACAGGAGCTCCTGAACCTATGATTTTACGCCCCTGCAAGGGATAGTTAGGCTGCTAAGCAATAACACGTCATCCTGCATGCATAGCTAGGGCAATCAGGGAGGCCTGATATAAAGGGACAGAACCCCACCACTGCTGCTGCATACAAGTATCCTAGTCCACCATCATTGAAAGTCAGTCTTCTGTCATGCTTGGCGAGCCCATCCCCTTTTGGTGAGATCCCAGAAGCCTGTTGCCTGGTGAACATATGACTGTTACTGTATTTATTAAAGAACTGTTCTGCATTGACACCTTTATTATAACAAAACACTTCCTTACACCAGTACAGCCCAGCATGAATCCAAGCTAGCAGCTCTAGGGTACTGACTCATATCCCTTAATTAGGCTGCACAAGTCAAATTAGTTTTCTCACACTTGAGATACCTAGGAAATATGCTAATCAAAATCATTTCAATATATTTAGCATATTTAATGTTGCTTATTTCTCATGTACCTTAGGTGGGTTCGGCTTCCTTCTCACATTCACCTTCCCCCTCTCTGCACCCTCCTCTTGCTACACCACTCTCTCTATCCTCTTCATTTGTCTCTGTATATTCTTCTCCCACCGTTCTCTCCCTACCCTCTCTCTCCATTACACACGTGTGTGTGTGTGTGTGTAGCGCATGTGTAGCGCGTGTGTAGTGCGTGTGTAGCGCGTGTGTAGCGCGTGTATAGCGCTGCTTCCCCCACCCTCTGGGAGATGTGACAGCTACTAAGTGTAATGTGGTGCATTTTACCTGTAGGCTCAGAGGATGCCTGAGCCTCCGCTGCTGGGAGGCTAGGGGATACCTGGTTGGTTCCGGTGAGAGTGCCTCCACCTGTGAAGGATCGCGTAGTAACGGATAACCCCCCTCACAGAACCCAATACAATAATACACATGCAGTATATGGGAACAGGTTTACTGGACATGCAACTTATACTTAGAGCAAGTGATACTATTACTCCCAACATATATGTACACGGCAATGTAATACCTCCACAATACTCGGGTGCAGGGGGCACCAGTGTCCCAGTATCCAGCCCCAATTGTCTCTCCCACTCCAAGTGTGTGTGACAGCGCTGCCCACAGTAAAGTATATAGTTGGTGCACTTGTAGACTGTGTGATACTTAACACGTTTTGTCGAACACGGGCAACTTTTTCAAAGGGAAACTGCACCGGGTGTCTGCACACCCCGACGCCAGCACTGTGCTCCCCCACAGTGCCGCCGTAGCCTCCCTGACTGACCGGCAATTCCCCCAGCCACGCGGAGGTAAGGGGACCCCACAGGGAGACCTGGCCACATTATATTATATATTATATATATTGTATGACAAATATGGCCACATTATAATAATATATATATACTAGCTGAGAGACCCGACATTGCCCGGGATGTAAATGTGTAATAGGTAGTATTATTTATAAATCGTGTAACTATTTGTTGTAAAGGTTGAATAATAATGTTAAAAAGAAAGATGGAATAAAATGTAATACGATGTTGTTTAAAAATGGTTTATTGTAAACACACCACAGTACAGGGGGTGGGAGGGGGGGTGGAATGGAGGGAAAGGGGGGAAAGGGGGGAAAAGGGGAGCGGAGGGGGGGGAAAGGGGAGCGGAAGGGGGGAAAGGGGAGCGGAGGGGGGGGAAGGAGCAGAGGGAGGGAAAGGGGAGTGGAGGGGGGGGAAGGGGAGCGGAGGGGGGGGAAGGGGAGCGGAGGGGGGGAAAGGGGAGCGGAGGGGGGGGAAAGGGGAGCGGAGGGGGGGGAAAGGGGAGTGGAGGGGGGAAAGGGGAGTGGGGGGGAAGGGGGAGTGGGGGGGAGTGGGGGGTGAAGGGGGAGTGGGGGGGAAGGGGGAGTGGAAGGAGGGGAAGGGTGAGTGGATGGGGGGGGAAAGGGGAGTGGGGGGGAAAGGGGAGTGGGGGGGAAAGGGGAGTGGGGGGAAAGGGGAGTGGGGGGGAAGGGGGAGTGAGGGGGGAAGGGGGAGTGGGGGGAAGGGGGAGTGGGGGGAAGGGGGAGTGGGGGGGAAGGGGGAGTGGAAGGGGGGTAAGGGGGAGTGGAAGGGGGGGGAAAGGGGAGTGGGGGGAAAGGGGAGTGGGAGGAAAGGGGAGTGGGGGGGAAATGGGAAGTGGGGGGGGAAAGGGGGAGTGGTGGTGGAATGTGGAGTGGGGAGGGAAGGGGGAGTGGGGGAGGAAGGGTAGTGGGGGGGAAGGGGGAGTGGGGAGGGAAAGGGGGAGTGGGAGGGGGGAAAGGGGAGTGGGGGGGAAAGGGGAGTGGGGGGGAAGGGGAGTGGGGGGGGAAAGGGGGAGTGGGGGGGGAAAGGGGGAGTGGGGGAGGGAAAGGTGAGTGGGGGGGAAAGGGGAGTGGGGTGGAAGGGGAGTGGGGGGGGGGAAGGGGAGTGGGGGGGAAGGGGAGTGGGGGGGAAGGGGAGTGGGGGGGGGAAATGGGAGAGGGGGGGAAGGGGAATGGGGGGGAAGGGGAGTGGAGGGGAGAAGGGGTTGGGGGGGGGGGAAAGGGGAGTGTTGGGGGGGAAAGGGGAGTGTGGGGGGGGAAAGGGGAGTGTGGGGGGGGGGAAGGGGAGTGTGGGGGGGAAAGGGGAGTGTGGGGGGGGGGGAAGGGGAGTGTGGGGGGGAAAGGGGAGTGTGGGGGGGGAAAGTGGAGTGTGGGGGGGGGGGAAATGGGAGTGTGGGGGGGAAGGAAAGGGGAGTGTGGGGGGGGGGTGGAGAGCAGGGGGCATATCTATTGTCATAATTTATGTATCCGCATGTCCCCCCCCCGTCCAGGCGTCCGTTCTCCCGCTGGCTCGTCGGCTGGCTGCTCCCCATTCTTGGTTCCCCGATTGCTCGGGGCTCTCTCCCCCGTTCCCTGTGACTCGGGGCTCGCTCCCCCGTTCCCCGTGACTCGCTCTCACGTTCCCCGTGACTCGGGACTCGCTCCCACGTGACTCTGGGCTCGCTCCCACGTTCCCCGTGAGTCGGGGCTCGCTCCCACATTCCCCGTGAGTCGGGGCTCGCTCCCACGTTCCCCGTGACTCGGGGCTCACTCCCATGTTCCCCGTGACTTGGGGCTCGCTCCCACGTGACTCGGGGCTTGCTCCCACGTGACTCGGGGCTCGCTCCCACGTGACTCGGGGCTCGCTCCCACGTGACTCGGGGCTCGCTTCCACGTGACTCGGGGCTCGCTCCCCCGTTCCCCGTGACTCGCTCTCCCCCCCCCTGGGCGATCGCTTTGTCCCCCGATGTGTCTGCCTGAGGCGCGTGCAGTCGGCGGCAGGAAGCACCATGTGTGGGCCTGGGTTCCGGCCTGAGGCGCGAGGCTGCGCGGCTGAAATGGGTGAGTTACTGGGGCCATCAGTTGAGGCGGGAAGCGCAGTGGTGTGACTTACCTGGGTGGGCGGTAGGGGTGTGTGTGTGTGTGTGTGTGTGTGACCTTTGGCCCATCACTCCGCCTCAGGCCAATGAGAGGTGTGCGGGGGCGGGCGGCCCAAGGGAGCCATCTCATTGACCTGAGGCAGAATGACGGGCCAAAGCTCCAATGCGATTTCCCCTAGGGACAGAGGACAGACAGACAGACAGGCAGGCATACAGTGCTTTCAGATATATATATATATATATATATATATATATATATATATATATATATATATATATATATATATATATATATATATATATATATATATATATATATATTGTATGACAAAGTTCAACAATTTTGCCAGACCTTTGTGGCTACAAAAAGTTCTGTCTAAGATTTTACAAATTTCCAAACTTGTTTTTAAGTTTGATAAAACAAACCAGTTTTAGAACCCTAAGAGGCAATAGCAAACTTCAAAATGATCTTCAGCCTCTTGTATGTTCCATTCTAAATTATCCAAATGAAAACAGGATCTTTCAGGTCTTCTGTCTGTTCCAAAGCATGGCAAAAGTTGTTCTCCACAAAGAAGACTGCAACAAATTGGAATCAGTTTTAAAGAAAAGGACCAAATGTGTATTACTACTGCGAAGCGCTATGTACACTAATGGTGCTATATCAATAAAGACATACATACATACATATCAATTTTTCACTTTTTATTAATGTGATACAGCATGCAAATGTGCAAAAAGCCAATTGCATTAATTTAGCATCAGTATTCCTGGGGGTCATTTATCAAATGTCCCTGTTGCAAACCTATGGCAAAAAAAAAGCCCCAGATACTGTATATAAAAAAGAAGGCATGCCACTGAAAGCAATAGGACTTTTTTCTTTGATAAAAAATCTGAAGCCCTTTTTGGCACCAGTTTTGCAGCCAGGAGACTTTGATAAATGACCCCGATGTATTTCAGATCATCTGAATGGGTTAACACTGTAGCATAGAATGGGAGAAACTCAGCAGGTTTCCAACTTTAAATGTAACAAGGCTAAAAGATCTTCTATGCTCTGATTATGGTCACTCACTCTGTGAAAAAAATTAACATTCTCCATGGGGTGCTCATTTGTACTGTACTGTTAGTAATAGAGTTGTTATGTAAATAGTTACACTTACATCACCATTTCATGTCAGCCTAGATGACTTCAAGTTACAAAACAAAGCAAGATCATGCCAAATGCAGCTGTACTCTTAATGCTTGGATCCTGTGTTTTTTGTGTCAACGTCTTCTATTGGACATAGATTTTTCGCCAGTAATATAAACATTATTTTTTATATAAATGTACTGTAGCATGTGTAGAGTAAATTGTGGTTAAATCTGCATACTTGGTGATATGCATATTTTTTAATCCAGGTATTCATCTGTTAGGCAGCAAGCACAAAACATTTGGGTCATCATATTCACATCTCTCTTTATGTTCCATTGAAATGTATACATGACATTTAGTACTAAAAAGGCTAAAACTGGTCCATCTTGTAATTTACTTGATTTGCATTTTTTGGGGGGATTTTAAGGGCTGGGTGGAGTGCTACATGAGTTAGCAAAATTAGCAGTCACATACATTGAATGTCTGCAATTGTTATAAAACCTTCAAAAAGCTGTATGTATCAAACCACAATTCGCTTATTTCAACAAACGGTTCACATTTATCTACCATGGTTAGTGTGTGGATAATGCATATTGAACTCGCATCCCCACAATTGACAATAAGTTAATAGCAATTATGAAAATAAAATGTGTTTAGTTTGTGTGCGCTGCATTGCAATTGGAGGCTAACATGATTCATGACCTTAAAACTATGTCCCCGTTTGGCCTCAATGAGGACTTCAGACTTGGGTGTTTCATTTAAGTATTGTCATTTAAGTAGTGTCATTGATCTCATTGTTCCCCATATGTGATTACTGTGTTGAATTTATCTCATCATCCTGGGTCTTACCTATTGCCTTGTTTACCTGTTTCAGGTTTTTTTCCTGATTTTAGGAGTTCTTCCATGACATTATGTCTTTCATCCCTTTTTCCACCTTCCTTCCCTGTTGTGTCTTTTCTCCCTCCTTTTCCTCCTCCCCTTTCCCCACCTTCCCCCTCCCCCTTTTCTCACTTTCCTCACTTTCCCTCCCCCCCCTTTTCCCCCCTCCCCTCTCCCCTCCTCCCCCCCCCCCCTCCCCCTCCCCCCCTCCCCCTCCCCTCCTCCCCCTCCCCCTCCCCTCCTCCCCCTCCCCTCCTCCCCCTCCCCCTCCCCATCTTTCCCCCACCTAGCCTTGGTATTTTTATTCACATTCACCCTTGGTGCTTTGAACACGTTGCCCTGACTTTGATGCTGCTTTTCACAGCTGCCTCTCAATCCATGCGCTCTTTTGCAGCTTTCATGGAGCGTCTCGGGAACCCCCATTCCCCCTCACAAGGTCCATTACTGCTTAGCAGCCAGGACATTAGCGCCACGCATGCGCAAATGAGGGGTTTTCTCTGGTGTGGGGTTTCCATGGCTACTACAGACGCTCCTGACTGCTGACAGCGCGGGAGACAGACGCATAGTAGTGACATCATCTCCTCATTCGACGAAGATGGCTGCAGCTCA